>NC_053427.1:34187641-34244402 GCF_007990345.1 Gossypium hirsutum | reverse complement strand
TCGGTGATCGGTTCGGTTAGGGCGTTACATTTGATTGGTATCAGAGTAGGTTTAGTCGATTCTAGGACTACGTAATGCGTGGGTCTAGCTATACATGCCATTTTATGTGATTACTTGATAGTGTGGTGATTTCTGACAATTGTAATGTGTTTATTTATAGTAATGGATCCGATCCCGACCGAGAGGTAGCTGATGATCTTGAGGTGTAGCGCCTGCTCCCGCACAAGGGACAGCACCGGCGGACTCTCAACCTAATGCTAGTAACCCGAATGAGGAAGCTAGACAAGCTTTCTATAGCGTGATGAATGATTGGTTCAACCAATACATTCGAACTAATACGGCTATTCCAAACCTCCATTCCCGACTAATACCACCCCCGCACCTACAATACCTCCGGTAACTGACCAAATAAGGTCAAATAAGCCCCCAGTTGACAGAATCCGAAAACATGGGGCTACTGAATTTAAGGCTACGGATAGCGACGATGCCGAGCAAGCTGAATTTTGGTTGGACAACACTATCCGGGTACTCGATGAGCTATCTTGTACACCCGATGAATGCCTAAAGTGTACTATCTCCTTGCTACGCGATTCTGCCTACTATTGGTGGAGTACTCTGACTTCTGTTGTGCCCCGAGAGCAAGTAACTTGGGAGTTTTTCCAAACTGAGTTTCGGAAAAAGTATATCAGTCAGAGATTTGTTGATCAAAAACGGAAGGAATTTCTTGAGCTTAAGCAAGGTTCCATGTCAGTTACTGATTACGAGCGAAAATTTGTTAGACTTAGTAGATACGCTCGGGAATGTGTTTCGTCCGAGGCTATCATGTGTAAACGCTTCGAGGATGGGCTGAATGAAGATATGAAAATGTTCGTTGGCGTTCTTGAAATACGAGAGTTCGTAGTACTGGACGAGCGAGCTTGTAAAGCCGAAGAGCTTAGAAAAGAAAAACAAAAAGTTGATGAGGGAACTGGAGAGTTTTGTAAAAGATCTTCGGGAAAGTCTCTTCAACAGGCATCGAAGAAATTTCGAGATGATGTGGGCTGGTCGAGAGGCACTTCGGGCCTTTTTAGACGAGATCGTGATCGACCCCCTTGGGTACACGAGGCACTTCGGTCGCCAGTGTTGGGAATGAACGTCGAGACAGAACGAAATGTCGGTATTGCGGTAAATGGCATTCGGGGAGTTGTAGATTCCCTGACCGCTCCTGTTACAAGTGCGGATCGGTTGACCACTTCATTAAAGATTGCCAGAGGTTGTCTGAACAGAATGTAAATCAGAGTGGGAAACCGGGTGCTACCACTGCTCGAGGTAGACCATCTGGAAATACGGGCAATGCTGGTGGTGGTCGGAGAGGATCTAGAGATGCTACGACCAGATCCGAGGCTCGTGCGCCTGCTAGAGCTTATGCTATACGTGCCCGCGAGGATGCTTCTTCGCCTGATGTTATTACCGGTACTTTTACTCTCTTTGATACTAATGTAATTGCTTTGATTGACCCCGGTTCTACTCATTCTTACATATGTGAAACCTTAGCATCTAGTAAGACTTTACCTATTGAGTCTACTGAGTTCGTAATTCGGGTGTCAAATCCCTTGGGTCGTTACGTGCTTGTCGACAAAGTGTGTAAGAAATGTCCCCTAGAAATTCGAGGTTCCTGTTTTCCGGCGGACTTGATGCTTTTGCCGTTTGATGAATTTGATGTTATTCTTGGTTTGGATTGGTTGACCGCGCATGATGCGGTTGTGAATTGCAAAAGGAAGACTATTGATTTGAGGTGCGCAAATAACGAAGTAATCCGAGTTGAGTCTACGGACTTGGAGGGGATGCCAGCTGTAATATCAGCAATGTTGGCCCAGAAATATGTAAGAAAAGGGTGCGAAGCATACCTTGCGTATGTACTGGATGACAAAGAATTAGACAAGAAACCCGAATCTGTGCCGGTGGTTTGTGAATACCCGGATGTTTTTCCTGAAGAATTACCGGGTTTACCACATGTTCGGGAGGTAGAGTTTGGTATTGAGCTTGTACCTGGGACTACGCCGATTTCGATAGCTCCGTATCGTATGGCACCAACCGAGTTAAAAGTGTTGAAAGCTCAGTTGCAAGAATTGACGGATAAAGGATTTGCTCGACCAAGCTTCTCACCTTGGGGTGCACCAGTATTGTTCGTGAAAAAGAAGGACGGAACCATGAGGTTGTGCATTGACTATCGTCAACTGAATAAAGTGACGATAAAGAATAAATATCCGTTACCGCGTATCGATGATTTGTTCGACCAACTGAAGGGAGCCTCAGTGTTCTCAAAAATAGATTTGAGATCGGGCTATTATCAGTTGCGAATTCGAGATTCGGACATACCAAAACTGCCTTCAGAACGAGATATGGTCACTACAAGTTCTTAGTGATGCCGTTTGGGGTCACTAATGCCCTGCGGTATTTATGGATTTGATGAATCGGATCTTCAGACCATATTTGGATCGGTTCATAGTTGTGTTCATTGATGACATCTAGGTCTATTCAAGAGATGAGACCGAACATGCTGAGCATCTGAGGCTAGTGTTGCAAATTTTGCGGGATAAGCAGTTATATGCTAAGTTCAGTAAGTGTGAGTTCTGGTTAAGAGAGATTAGCTTCTTGGGTCATGTGGTATCCGCATCGGGTATTCGAGCTGACCCGAGCAAAGTTTCAGCCATACTTAACTGGAAGCCTCCAAGAAATATAATCGAAGTTCAGAGCTTCCTGGGACTCACCGGTTATTACCGACGATTTGTCAAAGGTTTCTCGATGATAGCCACACCAATGACGAAGCTACTTCAAAAGGATGTTAAGTTCGAATGGACGGAGAAATGTCAGAAAAGTTTCGATCAACTGAAAACTCATTTGACTGAAGTTCCAATTTTAGTGCAACCCGAATCAGGCAAAGAGTTTGTCATTTATCGTGACGCATCCCTACTTGGGTTGGGTTGCGTATCGATGCAAGAAGGTCGAGTTGTGGCCTATGCGTCGAGACAATTAAAGCCACATGAGAAAAATTATCCGACCCATGATCTTGAACTAGCTGCCATCGTATTTGCTTTAAAAATATGGCGACATTACTTATTTGGTGAAAAGTGCCATGTATTTTCGGATCACAAAAGTCTCAAATATTTGATGACTCAAAGAGACTTAAATCTGCGACAAAGACGTTGGCTTGAGTTGTTGAAAGATTACGAGCTTGTCATTGATTACCACCCGGGAAAGGCTAATGTGGTTGCGGACGCCTTAAGCCGGAAGTCATTGTTTGCTTTACAAGCGATGAATGTGCACTTGTCTGTTCTACCCGACAATGTGTTAATAGCTGAATTAAAAGCCAAACCATTATTGATTCATCAAATTCGTGAAGCCCAGAAGTTGATGATGAATTGGTTGCAAAACGGGCTGAGTGTGCTCCGAACAAGGAATCGGAGTTTCAAATTGATGATGATGATTGTTTGAGGTTCAGAAGTCGTTTGTGTGTTCCAAGGAGTTCGGAACTCATTTTGATGATTCTGAACGAAGCCCATTGTAGCCGAATGTCAAGTCACCCGGGGAGTACGAAAATGTACAACAATTTGAAACGTTGGTTTGGTGGCATGGTATGAAACGAGACATCTTCGACTTTGTTTCGAGATGTTTAATATGTCAACAAGTGAAAGCGGAACATCAAGTGCCTTCAGGATTACTTCAGCCGATCATGATACCCGAGTAGAAATGGGATCGAGTCACAATGGACTTTGTGTCTGGACTGCCATTGTCAACAAGTAAGAAGGATGCGATTTGGGTTGTTGTTGATAGACTGACTAAGTCGGCTCACTTCATCCCCGTGCGTACGGATTTTTCATTGGATAAACTAGCCGAATTGTATGTTTCTCAGATTGTGAGATTACACGGGGTACCTATTTCTATCGTGTCGGATAGAGATCCGAGATTTACCTCACGATTTTGGAAGAAATTGCAAGAAGCTTTGGGTACCAAGCTGCATTTTAGCACTGCTTTCACCCCCAAACCGATGGTCAATCCGAGCGGATAATTCAGATACTTGAGGATATGTTGAGATGTTGCATCCTCGAGTTCAGTAGTTCATGGGAACGGTATTTACCTTTGATTGAATTCACTTACAACAATAGTTTTCAATCAAGTATTAAGATGGCACCTTACGAGGCTTTGTACGGTCGTAAATGCCGTACACCATTATTTTGGACCGAGCTCGGTGAAAGTAAAATTTTCGGAGTTGATTTGATTAAGGATGCCGAACAGAAAGTAAAGGTAATCCGTGAAAGTCTGAAAGCAGCCACAAATCGTCAAAAATCGTATGCGGATTTGAAACGAAAGGACATTGAATATCAGGTGGGAGATAAAGTGTTCCTTAAAGTTTCGCCTTGGAAAAAGGTACTCAGGTTTGGCCGTAAGGGCAAGTTGAGCCCGAGATTCATTGGGCCGTACGAAATCTCCGAACGAGTTGGTCCTGTTGCGTATAGATTGATTTTTCCCCCTGAGCTTGAAAAGATTCACGACGTCTTTCATGTTTCGATGCTTCGACGCTATCGATCTGATCCATCGAACATAATTAGCCCATCAGAGGTTGAAATTCAAGCCGATATGAGTTATGAAGAAGAGCCGATGCGTATCCTAGCTCGTGAAGTGAAGGAGTTGCGAAACAAAAGGGTTCCGTTAGTGAAGGTGTTATGGCTCAAACACGGGATCGAGGAAGCTACTTGGGAAACCGAGAGCTCGATGAAAGAACGATACCCAAACCTATTTACCGGTAAGATTTTCGGGGACGAAAATTTCTTAAGTGGGGGAGAGTTGTGACAGCCCAAAATTGACCCTAGTCGGGAAGTGGTTTCGGGACCACAAAACCGAGTCATAAAAATAATTGATTTCCATATTCTATGCTTATTATGTGTGTACATGAGTATGTGGAAGTTTCATTCTCCAATTTTGCCAATTGCATGAGAAATTATTAAATAGGGATTGATATGAGACATGGTGAAAATATGATAGGCTAATTTAAAATGGTCTATTAATGCATGTTGTGAAAATGATGGGTTTGCATGTCAAATTACCCAAAATTTGAGCTAGTGGTTGGCCATGCTATGGGTGGAAACATGTTGGGAACATGTTGGCCTAGTGAGGTATGTAGGAAAAAAATAAAATAAGGGGCATGGGCATAAAATAATGAAAAGGAGTATGATGAATACAAAAAAAAATGTGTGTAGTTGTTTCCCACCCCCCATTGCCGTGAGCTAAAGAAAAGAAAGGAGAAAATTTTTGTTCATCCTTTCTCATCTTCATTTAGCCGAAACTAGAAGGAAAAAAAAACAAAGAAAAAAAATGCTCATCCTTTGGTTCATCCTTGGCCAAAAATTTTAAGGAGGAAGGAAGAAGAAAGGTTGAAGAGGTTCGGCCATGCATGTAGCTAGGCTAAGGTATGTTTGATGATGTTCCATGAGATGCATGCATGTTTTAGTTGTTAGCTTGAGTTCTACCTAGCCCATGGTCTAAATCTTGCTATGTGATGGAAATGACACTCGGCCATGGATGCATCATTCTTGGTTGAGGTTTGATGTTGTGGCGATGAGGCATGAGGATGAGTTAAGATTCGGCCTAGGTGGAGTTTGTGTTAATGCCATTGCATGCTAAATATGAAGCTTGTTAATGATGCATGTGATGGTGGCTTGATGATTCATGAACCTCCTTTTTAGCATTTTTGAGTGAGCACATATGTGCATTGGTTGCTAAATGGAGAAGAATCGGCTAGCAAGTTGTGTGCTAAGGCCGAATATAACTTTTGCATGTTAATGAGCAATGCATGTGTTAAATTGATGGAAAGGGAGAGGATGCTTTACTAGTGTGTATATGTGTGTATTAGCCAAGTTTTGAACTTGAAACAAAAGGGTGTTTAGTCAATACAAGTGACCATACTTGTAGAATGTATTAAGTGTTGAAATCGGCCCCAAAATAGACATGCATATTCGGCCAAGGGGGGAAAATTAGCTAAAATGTTGAGTTTGATTCATGATTCCGTACATATGTGACTTTAATGTCTAATGTATAAATATGGGCTAAGTGCCTTGTGTTCCTCTTTTCGATGCTCAAATGATTAAATCAATTTATTTGTTTAATTAAGCTCAAGAGCAAAGGGGAACTAAATCCGATAAAGGGAAGGAAAAAGTGGTCGAATAGCTATCGGAATCGTTCGACAACACCCGAGGTAAGTTCTTGAGTAAAAGAGCTTAAATTATGATGTGATTAGATCATGTTTTGAGCAAATTAAAATCATGCTCTTTGTGTGGCTATTGAGCCGAATTTGCAAGAATGATAAATGTCTTGTGTTTGAGTTTTGCTAACGAAAATGAAATACGAATGGGCCATGATTTATTGTTAAATGTGCATGGTTATTTGAATGTTGTCCGGGCTAAGTCCCGAAGGCTTGTGCTAAGTGACAATATCCGGACTAAGATCCGAAGGCATTTGTGCGAGATACTAATTCCGGGCTAAGCCGGAAGGCATTTGTGAGAGTTACTAAATCCGGGTTAAGTCCCGAAGGCATTTGTGCGAGTTACTAAATCCGGGTTAAGTCCCGAAGGCATTTGTGCGAGTTACTAAATCCGGGTTAAGTCCCGAAGGCATTTGTGCGAATTACTATAACCGGGCTATGTCCCGAAGGCATTTGAACGAGGAGCTATATCCGGTTAAATTCCGAAGGTACGTGATTTGGGAATGAATGAACTTGCTGTAAAATTCCAGTTAATACTCTCGAAACATCCCAACATTGAGGTATGTTTCGTATGTGCTTGAATTTAGTTGAGCCCTTACAAATAAGTATTCGCTCAGTTGATAAACGAGCTACCGGCCTTTGGCTGAGTTGATCTTTTGTGTATGTACATAAGGGTTGATAATGTGAAGCAAGTACGATATCGTAAATTTGTGCATATGAAATTATCCGTTTAGCTATATGAATGCTATACTTTTGTTGTGCTGGAATTCCTTGCTCAAAACTTACTAAGCATAAATTGCTTACTCCGTTTCATTGCTCCTCTGTTTTATAGATTTGGTTCTCCAGCTATCGGACTCGGGATCTTGAGGTCAAAGTTGCCCACACTATCAAAGCCCCCTTTTGGTACAATTTTGGTTGAACTTCGAAATGGCATGTATAGGACTACCCGTTTGTGGTGGGTCGTGGACCCTTTGGACATGTATAAATTTTGGATAGCCATGCGAAAATGGCTTATATGTGTTTGAGTATATTGTTATAATCATTTGGTGTGGATATGCTTGACAAGGATTGGCCATGGGGATGGTTAATCACTTTCATAAATTGTGCTATTTATGCAAAAAGGGCTAGTTGAATCATGGAAACCATGAAATAGGTAAAGTCTACCTTAAAGGCAGATGCTGACAGCAGCAGTGATGTAGATTTGGAAAATCACTAAAAATAGTAGGAAGGGAATTAAATAGTTAATAAATTATGTAAACAAACCTTGATGAATCTACTTTCATAGGAAAGTAACGAAACAATCATACGGATAGTATGTTAAGAGATATTCAGGTTCTCGTGAGATAGGGCCAGAACGGTTTCTGGATTTCCTGTTCCGACTTTGGAAATTCATTACAAATTAACCAGAGATAATTAGGAGTCATACCATATATGGATAGATTCCTCTGTGAGTCTAGTTTCTATAGAAACAAACGACATCGGTATTGGAGCCCTGGAGAAGGAGATATCCAAGTCGTAATGTGCAAAGGTCAGGGTAGACGATCCCTGTAACATGGGAGACTTTGACTAATAAACTGTACTAATTGGCCCGACCAAAAATTCTAGAAAATAATATGTAGATGGGCATATGAGGCTATTTTCAGGGAAAAATCACGAAACTGATTTTCGAGTTGTGAAACTCAAGATATGATTTTTAAAGCGACTAGTACGCAGATTGGCAGTGTCTGAGAAATATTTTTATAAGGGGTTTAAAGTCTGTTAACACCTCGTGTTCGACTCCGGTGTCGGTCTCGGGTTCGGGGTGTTACACTATCCACTGTTTGGTACTGCTATGTTTTGGATTATCTTATGGCATGTATAAAATAGACTAGTGGCGGAAGAATATTTTGGTTAATGTATATAGCCATGCGAAAATGGCTTATATATGTTTGAGCATAATGTTATAATCATTTGGTATGGAATGGTTAATCACTATCATAATTTGTGCTATTTATGCTAAAAGGGCTAGTTGAATCACGAAAACTATGAAATAGGTAAAGTCTACCTTAAAGGCAGATGCTGGCAGCAGCAGTGATGTAGATTTCGAAAATCACTAAAAATAGTAGGATTGGAATTAAATAATGAATAAATTATGTAAACGAACCTTGATGAATCTATTTTCATAGGAAAGTAACAAAACGATCATATGGACAGTATGTTAAGAGATATTCAGGTTCTCGTGAGACAGGGCCAGAACGGTTTCTGGATTCCCTGTTCCAAATTTGGAAATTCATTATAAATTAACCAGAGATAATTAGGAGTCATGCCATACATTTATAGATTCCTCTCTGAGTCTAGTTTCTATAGAAACAAACGGCATCAGTATTGAAGCTCTGTGCAGGGAGATATCCAAGTCGTAATGCGCAAAGGTCAGTGTAGTCGATCCCTGTAACATGGGATACTTTGACTAATAAACTGTACTAATTGGCCCGACCAAAAATTCTAGAAAAAAATATGTAGATGGTAATATGAGTCTAATTTTAGGGAAAAATTACGAAACTGATTTTCGAGTTGTGAAACTCAAGATATGATTTTTAAGGTGACAGTGTCACAATTAGCCAACTGCCTGGAAAATTTTAAAATGGACTGCGATAGTAAGCGAATTTAGTCTGTGAACCCCTCGTGTCCGACTCCGGCAACGGTCTCGGGTACGGGGTGTTACATGCTAAGGTTTCACATACATATAAATGAGTAGAGCCAGGGTCAATCAATGCAATCACATTAGTATCAAAGAGAGTGAAGGTACCAATGATGACGTCAGGGGAAGATGCCTCCTCTCGTGCGCGAATGGCATATGCTCTAGCAGGAGTACGGTTCTCGGCTCGAACAGCCGTATCAGAGGCCCCTCTCTGACTACCAACCCTACCTCCTAAAATTCTCGGTGGTCTACCTCTAGCTGTCACTCCACTAGGTCTTGCACCTTGAATCTTATTCTTCTCATCAAGCTCCGTGCAATCTCTAATGAAGTGGTCCTTCGAACCGCATCCGTAACAGGCCCTGTTAGTAGACTTACCCCAACATTCACCTAGGTGTCGTCTTCCACATTGGGGGCATTCAGGTTTCTCTTGACGATTATTGCCCACACTAGCTACCGAAGTAGCTCGGGAGTCCGTCGATGGTCGTGCTCTGATGGAAATTCCCGCAGTCATCCTCGACTTACTAGTGTCCTCCCTGAACTTCTTTACAGCCGAGAACGGAGCTTTATCCGTCGATCTTTTACGATAGTCTCTAGCTTCAAATTCAGCCTTCTTCTTCTCCTTTCCAAGTTCTTCCGCCTTGCAGGCTCGTTCGACTAGTGTTACGAACTCCTTTATCTCCAAAATACCCACTAGTAGCTTTAAATCTTCATTCAATCCTTCTTCAAATCTTTTGCACATAGCAACCTCATCGGCCACACACTCCCGGGCATACCGACTGAGTCTTACGAACTCATGTTCGTATTCAGATACTGTCATACGGCCTTGCTTGAGTTCCAAGAATTCCTTATGTTTTTGATCGATGAACCGTTGACTAATATACTTCTTTCGAAATTCCGTTTGAAAGAAATCCCAAGTAACTCGTTCGTTTGGGATTATGGAAATCAAGGTCCTCCACCAATAGTAGGCTGAGTCCCGCAACAAGGATATAGCACACTTTAGACATTCATTGGGTGTGCATGACAGTTCATCAAACACCCGAATGGTGTTATCAAGCCAGAACTCGGCCCTTTCGGCATCATCAGTAACTATGGCCCTGAACTCCTCAGCCCCGCGCTTCCTAATCAAGTCTACAGGTGGCTTACTCAGCCTCACAGGATCAGTAACTGATGGCATTACGGGCTCTTGGGGTGGATTATTCAAATTCGGGAATTGTTGGACAGCCGGATTGGTTCGGGCATATTGCGCGACCCACTTATTCATCATGGTAAAGAAGGCTTGTTTAGCCCCCTCATCTTGATTATTCGCAGATGACTGAGGTTCAACAGGCGGCGTCCCTTGTGCAGGAGTAGCCTCTACACTTTCAACATCATCCGCCAAGGTTCTCTCTACACCGGGATCCATTTACTAATCAAAACAAAAATTTTAACCGTCAAAAGTCATCACACATTTAAACATTAACATTAAGGCATGTATAGCTAGACTCATACGTGCTATGGTAGTCCTAGAACCGACTAAACCATATCTCTGATACCAATTAAATTGTAACACCCCAAACCCGAGACCGTCGCCGGAGTCGAACACGAGGTGTTAACAGACTTCAAACCACTTATTAGAAATTTCCCAGACAAGCTGCCAATCTGCGTATGAGTCGCATTAAAAATCATATCTTGAGTTCTGAAACTCGAAATCCAGTTCCGTAAATTTTCCCCGGAACTAGACTCATATATCTATATGGTAGAATATTTGCAGAATTTTTGGCTGGGGAAATTGGTACAGTTTATTGGTTAAAGTCGTCCCTGTTCCTGGGTTCGACTACTCTGACCCTTGTGCATTACGACTTAGATATCTCCCTTTACAGAGCTCCAATACTTATGCTGTTGGTTTCTAATGAAACTATACTCAAAATGGAATCTATACATATAAAGCATGACTTCTAATTGTCTCTGATTAATTTAGGGTGAATTTCTAAAGTCGGGACAGGGGATCCAGAAATCGCTCTGGTCCTGTTTTACAAGAGTTTAATTATCTCCTAACATACAGCTCATATTGTCGTTTCATTTCTTCTATATGAAAATAGACTCATCGAGCTTCGATTACATAATTTATTCATTAATTAATTCCATTCCTACTATTTTTAGTGATTTTTCAATCTCACGTCACTGCTGCTGCCAGCATCTATTACTAAAGCAACTATGCCTATCTCGTGATTTCTCCTTGATCTAACTAGTAATTCATCATACATATCACAAATTATGATCATGACTAGCCATGCCAAAGGCTAATCATTGTCAAACATCTCCCTACTACACTATTGCCATATCATGAATTTTAACACAAAAAATAATCAACCATGACATATGGCATAAAAATCGAATTTCCAAGACTTGCGACCTAACATTATAGAACCAAATCCAACCGAACATTTATGCCATTTTCGCATGGCTAAAAGTTTACATACCAAATTTCAACAAAACATATTAGCCTATACATGCCGAAATGTTCTCCTAGACCGACTAAAAAGAAGATACCAAAAGTTGCTAGCCGGTGTGATGACTTCGAGACAGTCCCGAGCACGCAAAAAGACGAGTCCAAGAAACCTAAAGTAGGTGACAAGCAAACACCGAGTGAGTATATAACTCAGTAAGTCATAAGCATTACATTGCCGTTCAGTAATAATATCATAAGAGAAAATAAATAATGCGGGATTAAAATCCTCCATCCATACCCAAATTGTGCTATAATTCCTTAGGCATTTCGGTTCGATCTCATACCAAGCCCTACTTTGACATTTCATACATTACACCATATGACATTGGATGCATTTATCTTCAAGTATAATCACCACATAGGTTCAAGACTTACCAAGCTCAATCCCAAATATAAATAAAATGTCTATTCCTCATGAGCTCAAGGTGTTTACTCGTACCGCTGTCCATGATTGACTCGATAAGGCCGCACACTTAGAGCATGTATATTTATTAGAAAATGTATAATAAGCCCGCACACTTAGTGCTTAATAGTCGAACTCGCACACTTAGTGCTATATAATCAAACTCGCACACTTAGTGCTATACAATTTGAACCCGCACACTTAGTGCCAATCTCATGATCATAAATGTTTACACCCGCACACTTAGTGCCGAAACCAACAACTCAATACATCTCACCTCTTTTCTTTTTCATTCAATACTTTCATCACCCCATGCATACATGTATATATATATTTATCATTCCATTCAGCATCATTACATAGACGTTATGACCATTTAAATTAATACAAAATATATACTTAATGACTTACCTTGTGTTGGGTAAGACGGTTCCAACTCGGCTACTCGATGATCTTTTCTTTGCCTTTGCTTGATTCTCCTCCTTTAACTCCTTGAGCTTAATCAATAAATCAACTAGTTTAACCACCTTGCTAAATATTTATAATCCAATTACACATGCATATGTTTGTTAGTATATTCGGCAACCATCCTCACTAATTACCCATTTAGTCGATTATACACATAATCAAAGGTAACCTCACGAATGGGCATACTTATGTATATATATACACTTCCGAATGGGCATCACAATTAGATTTAACACTACCTTCATACTCAATTAGATGGTCGAATGTATGTACAATGTCAACTATAACATCATTTAAACATCTAATTTCATCTCATGAACACTTGATCGAATTTTCCTAATCTAGCATATTTTCACATCTATTTGTAACATTATGTAAATCCACATATAACTACATTTCTTAAGTTCCACATCTTAATGCCCATTATAGCCATTCTCATAGTCTAAATCTAAAAATTGGCATATCCACCTTTCAACCATGTTAGCCGAATACTCATTCTCTTCTTAGTCCTAAATTCGGCACCTCCAACAAAGTGACTTAACAACTTCAACTTTCATGCTAACATAACAAGCAATTTAACACATACATATAACTAACATGTTAATAGCATCAAGGTATCAACTAAAATTTTTAAGCTTCTTAGTCAAAGCCTAACTCTCCGACAACCCCAAATCCAACCATGGGGTAGATAGAATTTAGACTCATCACCCAAAGGTTGTGTAAACTTCCAAAAATATCATTGAACATACCTTGATCTAAAGGACCACCTTGGCCGAATCTTGCTTCCTCTTCTTCCTCTAGTTACGACAATTACAAAAGAAAGAAAACATGAATACTCCTTCTTCCCTCCTTATTAAGCATTCAAACTCTCTCATTTTCATGCCACAACATCAAACACTCCTCCTAGATACTAGCAATGGCCGAACTTCTTCAAAATTTTTCTCCCTTTCTTTTTCTTGGTTTTTCGGCTAGGAGATGGCAATTATGAACACCCCCTTTTTTTTTGTTCACTTTCCTATTATTATTCCCATCATTTGTTAACTAAAAAAACCATATTAAATTAGAATGAGTGGAGCATCATCACTCATTGGCCAGCCACCATGTATTTTATGGGTAATTTGACTTGCAAAGCCATGCTTCCTCTCCCTATTATTAATTACTTCTTATAATTCATCTATCATCTTTTCTAACTTCGTCAACTAGGTCCTTTTCGAATTAATTCACATTCCTAAAGCTAATATTAAGCATTTAATTTCTCATATATTCACCGTCACACAAAAATTTATGTAATTAAAACACAAAAATAAATTTTTGGCTCGGTAATGTGGTCTCGAAACCACATTCCGACCAGGGTCTAATTAGGGTTGTCACATCCTTTTGTAACAACCTTGTCGTCGGAGTAGCTATTATCGAGAACCCATTCAAAAATCTCTTGTAGTATCCAACCAAACCCAAAAAACTTTGAATCTCTAGCATATTCTTCGGCGGTCTCCACTCAACAATAGCCGAGATCTTACTCGGGTCAACTCTAAGTCCATCTCCCGACATGATGTGTCCTAGGAATCCAACCTCTTTAAGCTAAAATTCACTCTTACTAAACTTGGCATATAACTACTTATCTCTCAAGGTTTGTAGAACCGTTCTCAAATGTTTCGGGTGCTTGCTTTCATCACGCAAATAAATCAATATGTCATCGATAAAAATGACGACGAACTTATCCAAATATGGTCAAAAAATATGATTCATTAGGTCCATAAATATCGCAGGAGTATTTGTTAAACCAAAAGGCATGATGACGAATTCATAATGGCTATACCTCGTCTTAAACGTGGTTTTCGGTATATCTTGCTTGTTAATCCTTAACTGGTAGTAGCCTGACCTTAGGTCTATCTTAAAGAATACAGTGGCTCCCTTCAACTGATTGAATAAATCATCGATCCTCGGCAAGAGATACTTGTTCTTCACAGTCACCTTGTTGAGCTGTCTATAGTCTATACATAACCTCCTCGACCCATCTTTCTTCTTCACAAAAAGTACCAAAGCACCCAACGGGGAAAACCCGGTCTTGTAAAACCTTTATCAATTAATTCTTGCAACTGTACTTTCAACTCTTTTAATTCCGTTTGAGCCTTCCTATACGGAGTTATCAAGATAGGCGCTATACTAGGGACCAACTCGATACCAAACTCAACTTCCCTAGTTGGAGGCAATCTGGGCAACTCTTCTGGAAACACATCCGGGTACTCACATACCACAGGTACTGTCTCAATCTTCACTTTCGACGCTTGAGTATTCAACAAAAAAGTGAGATAAGCCTCATATCCCTTTCTCAAATATCTCACTGCTGACATGGATGATATCCCCGAAGGCAAGTTATCCGTTCTACCCGGTTCAACCCGAAGAACATTCCCATTTTCACACTTCAACTCAATAACTTTTTTACATAATGTCTTCTGTAGATACACACTCTTGCGCATACTTGCTGAGTCTCAGAAACTCTCGCCGTATTTAGTCACCGTCCTACGGTCATGCTTCAGTTCTAAGAACTCTTTTCTCTTCTGGTCTAGAAACCTCTGGCTAATATACATCTTTCGAAACTCTTCCTAAAAGAATTCTCAAGTTATCCTCTCTCTCGGTACAATGGACACGAGATTATTCCACCATTAGTAGGCTGAGTCTCGTAGGAGTGACACTACGCGCTTCATACACTTCTTAGACGTGCACGATAGTTCATCAAATACCCTAATGGTATTTTCCAACCAGAGCTATGCTCTTTTTGGGTCATCATCAATATTAGCCCGAAATTCCTTGTCCCCTTGTTTTCGTATTTTATCTACTGGGGGTTTCTCCCTTCTAACCATATACACTCTTTGCGGAGCAACAGGGGCATACTGAGGAATCGAAGAAGGTTGGGGAGGTGGAGTGTTCGAATTCGCACGAACAAACTCCGAGTACCAGGCATCCACCATGTGGAGGTAAGCTTTTCTAGCCCCTTCGCCCTGACTCATTGTCATAGGCCCACTATTAATTAGTACGGTCCTTTCAGCGAGAGTCAGTGCATTACTTTCCATGTCATCCACCGTAGCTACGTCAGGATCCATTTACTATATAAAAACACAATTTATATTCATTAGGAGTCATCACACTATCAATATACAACTATGGCATGTATAGCTAAGCTCGTACTCATGCTAGGTTAGTCCTAGAACTGACTAAACCATAGCTCTTATACCATTAAATGTAACACCCCACACTCCTGACCTACCCCGAGATGGCATACGTGGCTTTACTAAACTTTAACACATGCACACGATCATTTCCAAGTCACCAAGACTTGATCAAATTTAAAACTTTTTCAAATTTTGTTTAATCTCCTTAATATGGGCCTACGAGGCCTCAAACATTCATTGGAAACCATTCAGAACCAACTCAGGTCCTTAATTTGACTTAAAAAAATGACCCTTGAAGTAGAGCACATGCCTGTGTGGAAGGGCAACACCCCCGTGTGGCCCTTGTAACATGGCTATGCTGATGGGCCGTGTGACACACACGGCCTACGCACATAGGGACAAGCCCGTGTCCCATGCCCATGTGAATTAAATACTAAATTCGAACCTACAGGGGTTTTCCCACGTCCTGACATACGCCTGTGTCTCTTACATCGGCTATGACATGCTTGTATCCTAGCCCATGTCCAAAAACCTTGACATTCCGTTTACTACCATGGCCTATGGCCAGAGGCCTTGTACTCTACACTGACGTGTCTCTGCCTATGTGTTTACTACCATGCATACTGACTTGAAAATTTTATGTGCAGAGGACACACACCGGACAACACGTCCATGGGGATTGCTGTGTGTCACACACGGCCTAGTCACACGCCTGTGTGACTACCCATATAGACAATATAAGGCTATCTACCAAGCCCTTTGCCACCCTGAGATACATTCTATCACCAGCCAACATATCAACATCTAACTTGATATAAGTTCTCAATCCAACAACTATAGCTAAGGCCTATATACATTTCATCTATTCCACCATGTCAATAACTTCACATTCATGAAAGACTACTTTGCATCCATATGATAACTTTGAATATTAACCATTTTTTTCATTGCCTTATACAAAATGAGTCAAATATTAAAACAAGCCAACACAGTTGGCCCCAAAACAATGTGACACTAAAACAAAATCAAGGAGTCCTATACATGCCATAATTAAAATTTAAGAACTAATTATACCAAGTGCTTCGATTGATAGTGTGATTTGATGCCTCCGACGTCCATTGATCCACGAGCTAATTAGGCGGCACTATAAGAAAATGGAAAAGAATAGGGTAAGCATAAAGCTTAGTAAGTTGCATGCAAATAAATATAACAACAACTTTACCATTCATCATCATGCTAATAATACAAAAGTAGGCATAAGCACAACTTACTCGTCGCTATCCAATACAATTCACATAGCATTTATTATGCTCACATCTTATACATTTCAAATAGGTACCTATAAAACTCACAACATGGTTATACTTTACTCGTTTAACTAAAACTGTAACTCTTATCGTTGAACCATTTGGAATGCTATCGAATATTCATTAAGCCTCAAACATAGGGTGTAATGCCGATGCCATGTCCCAGACATGGTTTTACATTGGTTCATCCATCAAGTCGATGCCATGTCCTAGACATGGTCTTACAGTGACTATCGAAATCGAGGCCAACGCCATGTCCCAGACATGGTCTTACACTAACTCTCACAGATCCATGCTGATGCCATGTCCTAGACATGGTCTTAAACTGACACCTCTATAAGTACCGATGCCATGCCCCAGACATGGTCTTACATTGACACATCTCGTAGCCAATGCATGTCCCAGACATGTCTTACACTAGCTCTTGTTTCAATGCTGATGACATGTCTCAGACATGGTCTTACACTAGCTCTCATAATGTGGCCGATGCATGTCCCAGACATGTCTTACACTAGCACACAAATAACCCAAATGTCATGACATGAGTATCCAGATTATTTTCTAAGGTTCAAACGGGAATTCTACTATCTCAATATTCATCCTACATAATCATTTCCACAAACAAGCAATTTATGCTATATCAATTCAAACACATATAATAACAATGCAGTTGTATTATTTACATACAACTTACCTCGGATTACAAAATGTAGGCGACTAATCGATTTTAGTCTACTTGCTTGGCCTTCCCCTAGTCTAGGTTCAGATTTTGTAGTTCTTGATTTAAAAGGATAAAAATCCACAAGTTTAATCATTTTATCCATCTAGGTACTCAAAAAATTCATAATTGGGCAAGTTGACCTTTTTGCCCTTAGACTTTTGCAAAATGACCATTTTACTCGTAGGCCCGAAAATTAAATTTTACCAAATTTCTTCATATATTAAGCCTAGCCAAACCCTTTTTACTCTTATAGCAACCCAAAATTTTTATTATCTCTCACATTTATCATCTAATTTTCAACTTATGCAAAATGGTCCCTAGTTAGGGTTTCCATGGAATCTACTTCACAAAAGTTATTTATTACACAACCATAACTCATATTCTTCCATAAAATTTCAGTTAACAATACATATGCTTTCATGGAAAAACCCTAGACTCTCAACCTTTTTACAAAATAGTCCCCTCATTTGAAAGCTCATTTACAAGAGTTCTAAAAGTACAAAAATCATCAAGAAAAACCATAAAGATCCCTTACTTGAGAGGGTTACAAGTTGCTGAAATTTTCAAGCTTTCAAACCCCAACAATGGCTGAATTTTCGGTGGTGAAAAGGGATGATATCATCTTTCTTTTATTTTATTTCTATTTCAGTCAAATGAGCTACCAAAACCCACCTAATTTGACTTTTTGACCGTTCTTGTCCCCATGGTCGGCCAAGCACTCTTTTTAGGGTCTATTTGCCCTTTAAAGGCCCTCAATTTTTGTTCTCTAGCTATTTGACCCCCTTAGCTATCAAAATAGGACTTTTGCACTTAATGTGATTTATTCCTTTTTCACGATTAAGTTCTCAAACGCTAAAATTAATTCACCAAATTTTTCATGCACCTTTATAATCATGCCATCACACATAAAATAATATTAAAATAATTTCTATGACTTTGGAATAGTGGTTCCGTAACCACTGTTCTGACTAGCCCCAAAATTGGGTTGTTATAATAGAACCTTAAAGTTAAGTTCCTTATTTGGTTATTAACCCATTTATAAGATAGTGGAAGTTGGTGGCATGGGATTTGGAGTAATTATTAAAGTTTATTAAGGTTAAAATTTTAAATTATTAATAAAGGTTAATTATAATAAAACAAGCAAATCTTAATTGCTATCATCTTCTTGAATTGCTGAAACTTGAAGTTTGGAGAAACCATTTTAGGGTTTGAGGCATTCGACACTTGTAAGCCAAATTCTAAGTCTGTTTTTACTCAATTTTTAATGATTTCTATGTTTTTGTAACCATTGCAGCTTAATCTAGCTAGCTCGTATCTCCCATTTCAAAATTGTTCAAGTATTTGAATGTTGCCATTGTTGAATGTATGAGTATTTTGTTAGTTGATGATGGAAAATAAATCATTGTTGTTAGATGTACAAGTTTTGTAAAGTGAATTTTGGTAAAAATATCAATTTTGGACTAAATTGAGAAAATCTAAAATGTGGTGGTTAAAAGTGTGAATAAATTAAAGTTTTGGACTGTTATTAATATATAGTAAATTCGGCTAGGCATGGGTTGGTACTAAATTGCATGAATTTGCAATTTTATGTGATAAGGACTAAATTATAATGTGGAATAATAGGGGCAAAAATGTAATTTTTCCAAAATGTGTAAATTGTGCTAAATTGAATGAATTGAGGATTTAATATGTAATTTTTTATATTATATAGATTAAGATAAATGAGATTTGAATCTAGAACGGGAGAAAACAAAGTATTGGATTCGTTGTTACAGCGAATGAGGCAAGTTCGTATGTTTAATAATAAGCATTGTTACAATTATGCTTTTAATGCATTGATATTGCAAAAAATGTGCATATGAGATTGTAGTCTACTTTGACGATGATTTGAATATATATATGGCACTTAGTGTGCGATTCGAAATAGATTCAGTTATATATGGCACTTAGTGTGTGAGACCGAGATAGCTTCGGCTATGTATGGCACTTAGTGTGCAAGATTATAATACGTGTAAGACCATAGCTAGGCTATTGGCATCGATATGAGATTTCGTGTAAGACTATAGCTGGGCTATTGGCATCGATATGAAATTACATGTAAGATCATATCTGGGATATGGCATTGGTATGGTATTGTGTGTACGAGATTTCTAAGTATTCTTTAATATTCCAAATAGTGCAACAGGAAATGTTGACGAAATGTGGTTACAAATGATGGTATGACTCATTCAAGGTACTTTGACAGAAATCAACAAGTATGTAACATCCCGAAATAGGGCCTAAATGAAACAGTGGCTTTGAAACCACAAATTCAAGGTAGACAAATTTATTTTATTATCATTTTAAGGTCTATGGCATGATTGCAGGATTGTGTGAAAATTTCATTTAGAAATTTTATCGATAGAGGGTCCAATTTGATATTTAGGACTAAATTGTAAAAGTTGTAAAATGTGTATTCTAGTTCACAAAGGTACTAAGTACTTGTGAGTAATGGGTTTTTAAAGTGGATGTCCTTGGATAATAATTAGACCATTATACTAGTTTCGACAAAAATACCTAAAGGAAGATAAAAAACAATAGTTTTTAATTAAGGGCATTTTGGTCATTTAATTATTAAAATGAATTAAAAATAAAATTTAAAGCCAATTTTTGTCCATCTTCAACCCCTTGGGTGAATTTCACATGAGGAAGACATATCTAGGGTTTTTAAGCTTTCAAGCTCGATTGTAAGTCCGTTTTAGCCCCGTTTTTAATGTTCTTTACGTTTTTGGAGTCCTGGTAACTTGATTAAGCTTATTCTAGCAATAATTTAACCTAGGGTTTATATTTGGAAAAATACCCATAGGTGAAATTGTTTATTTTGATGTTTTATGGTATAGTATGAAGCTTGAAATTGTGTTAAACAACTTTTGCTAAGCAATTTTACGTGAAAACGAGTAAAATGACATAATCGGTAAAAATACCTAATGTTCATTACTACATGTTAGAGTGAGAATTTGATGTTGCCATAGAAGGGAAAAATGATCAGCATGTCATAAAACATAAGCAAATAGGATGAAGTTTAATTTCCGAGCCTTGGGGAAAAAGTGTAAATATGTAAAAGTTTAGGGGCAAAATGTAATTTTTCCACAGTTTGAGTCAAGGACTATTTTAATAAATTTGAGTATTAAATAAGCTAAATTTGTTATTATATATCAAGAAGAACAAAATTCAGAGTTAGACCGGGGAAAGAAAAAAGATAGTGGACTAAATCGATATAGTTAATTGTATTTTGTTTCGAGGTAAGTTTGCGGTAAATAAATGTAATATTCTATTATTTTATGTTAATGTTGTTAATTTCCAGTATGTGTAAATTTATTTTATGAAATTATTCAAAGAAGACTCAAGCATGAATTGACGAAGAAGTAATTTCAGAAAGTCCCGGTTGAACCTTAGGAATGTGTAGGATACAAATGCCATGACATTAGGGTTTAAGGATACCATGTAAGACCATGCCAAGGCATTGCAATGGATAAGGTTTCTAAGGCAAGGATATCATGTAAGACCATGTCAAGACGTGGCATTGATAAGTTTCTATAAGGCAAATGTCCCATGTAAGACCATGCCAAGGCATGGCATTGGTAAGTTCATAAGGCAAGGATACCATGTAAGACCATGTCGAGACATGGCAATGGTAAGTTTCAAAAGGATACCACATAAGACCATGACAATTCATGGAAATGGTAAGGTACCCGTGTATCCTTAGTATTCCTAGTGGTTCAACGGGAAAATTTAAAGAGAATGTCAATGTAAGGTAAGGTAAGACGAGTTATACTAAAAAGGGTAAGACAAGTTCATGCTAGAAGAGCAAAGGTAAGTATATAATGTTCATGTAAATGCTTGATAATGATTAGCTATTGGAATGGCTAATCAAGGACATGTTTGGTTTTATGTATGCCTAAATGCTAGTTATTCCATGGAAATCATGAAAAAGGTGAAATTAGCTTTAAAACAATATTAGACAGCAGTAATGATGTGAATTTGAAAAATCACAAAAATAGTATAATTGGATTTAGATAGTGAATGAGATATATAATTAAAGCTTATTGAGTCTATTTTCATATGAAAGAAATAGAGTAAATAAAGAAGTTGTATTTTATGAGATATTTAAATTTTGGTGAGATAGGGTCAGAGTGATTTCTGAATCCTCTGTTCTGACTTTAGAAATGCACTAAAAATTGTAAAAAAATAATTAGGAGTTATAATTTATATGTATAGATTCCTTCTTGAGTATACTTTTAAGAGAAATAAACAACATGGTTATTTTAATTATTTATAGGAAGAAGATTAATTCGTAGTTAATAAAGGTCAGAGCAGCCGGACACTAAAATAGGGAAACTTTAACTAATAAACTGTACTAATTGGCTAGACCAAAAATTCTAAAAAAAAATTAGTATAAGAGCCTAGTTTCAGATAAAATTTACGGATTTGAATTTTGAGTTTTGTAACTCGAGTTATGATTTATTTAGTGACTATGACGCAGATGGAAAGTTTATTTATGAAAGATGAAATAAATTGTTTTGATTTGTTTAAGTGATCGTAAAATTTTTATTGATTCCGGTTTGTTTCTGAACTGTTTCAATTACATGTTTTAGGGTCTCGAGGACCCTTTTAAGGGACATAATGAATGAATGAAATTATATTAATTTTAAAAGAAAATTTTTATGCCCCGAATTAGTATGCTAAGTCTGGTAATGCCTCGTGCTCGACTCCGGCGAGGGTCTCAGGTAAGGGGTGTTACATTTATTAATATCAGAGCAAAGGTTTAGTCGGTTCTCAGAATATTTAGTATGAGTAAGAGTCTAGCTATACATGGCATACTTATATGTTGATAGTGTGACAACTCCTAACGATTTTAAAATATTTTCTTTTATAGTTATGGATCCCAAACAAGCTGGTGCAGATGATGTAGAGAGTAACGCGTTGGCTCCCACAGAAGGGACGGTGCCAGCAGATATTAGTGAAAGGCCCGTTACAGTTAGTCAGGGAGGAGGGGATCGAGAAGACTTCTTCCAAGCTATGAATGAATGGTTTGCCGAGTTCGTTTGTATGAATCCGGTTGTTAGACCTCCACCCCCTCATGATTATTAGACCACCCATGTAGCTCCCCCAGTCACAGGTGCGGTTATAAGAGAAAAGCCACCAATTAATAAAATCAGGAAACAAGGAGCCGAAGAGTTTTGAGCTACAAAAGATGATTATGCAGAAAAGGCAGAATTTTGGCTCGAGAATACTATTAGAGTCTTTGATGAGTTATCTTGCACACTTGAGGAATGTATGAAATGTGTTGTATCACTTCTTAGAGATTTGGCCAACCATTGGTGGAAGACACTTGTATCAGTTGTACCGAAAGAGAGAGTCACTTAGGATTTCTTTTAGGAGGAATTTCGTAAAAAGTACATCAGTCAGAGGTTTGTTGACTAGAAAAGAAAAGAGTTTCTAGAGTTGAAAGAGGGCAATATGACAGTGACTGAATATGAGCACGAGTTTGTTAGACTCAGCAATTATGCTCGAGAGTGTGTGTCTACAGAGGCTATTATGTACAAAAGATTTGAGGATGGGCTTAATGATGATATCCGATTGTCAGTTGGTGTCCTAGAAATAAAAGAGTTTGTTGTCCTAGTTGAGAGAGCCTGTAAGGCAGAGGAGACGTTAAAAAGAAAGGGCAAAGTTGAAATTGAGACGCAAGACACGAAGAAAAGACTAATGAGCAAGTCATTTCAGTCTACATCCAAAAGGCCTAGAGAGTTCTCCACTAGATCTAATTTTTCAGCTGGATATTCTAGTTGAAACAGAGGCAGAGGATTTATGAGTCCGAAAGCTTAGACCACTTCGATTGCAAGTGTTGGCAATGTTCAGCCTGATAGATCAGAGTGTCCCCGATGCGGTTGACGTCACCCAGGTGAGTGTCGAGCAACTAAGATAGGTTGTTTCTGATGTGGTCCACCAGACCATTTTATTTGGGAGTGTCTTGAGATAATTAAAAGAGAAGCAATTCTGAGTGTTAGATCAGGCAACGCTCTTGTTAGAGGCAGACCACTGAGAAATTTGAGAGTTGGGGTGTAATATCTCGGATTAGGGCCTAATTGGAATAGTGGTTTTGTGACCACAAATTCGAGATAGAAATAATTATTTTATAATTATTTTGAGGTTTATGATATGATTGCATGATTGTGTGAAAATTTCGTGACAAAATTCCATGCATAAAGTGCTTAAGTTGAAATTAGGGACTAAATCAAATAATTTGCAAAACTTGCATTCGAGAAGTTTTTAGTATGAAATTGCTTTAGAATATTAATGAGGAGGTCTTAAATAGAAATTTGAACAATTTCTAAAATTTTGGACAAAAATGGGCTTGTACATGAAAATTTTCAAAGAAAGGTATTAAGGGTATTTTGGTCATTTAGTAATAAAAATTAATTAAAAGGGAAATTAAGGCCAAAATGTGTTCATCTTTTTTGGCCGAACCTTACCTCTCTCCATAGCTAGGGTTTCTTAAACTTCCAAGCTTCATAGTAAGTGATTTCAAGCCCTGTTTTTAATGATTTTTATGTTTTTGGAATCTCGGTAGCTCGATTTAGCTTATGCTAGCAATAATTCCACCTAGGATTCATATTTAGAAAAATACCAGGTGAAATTTGTGTATTTTGGTGTTTTATGATAGAATATGAGATTTTAAATTATGTTAGACAACTTATGCTACTCGGTTTTAAGTGAAAACGAGAAAAGGGCTTAATCGGTAAAAATATCTAATATTCATACGTACATGTTAGAGTGTGAATTTGATGTTGCTATAGAAGGGAAAAATGATTAGCATGTCATAAAACATAAGAAAATAGGATGAGGTTTAATTTACGAGCCTTGGGGCAAAAGTGTAAATATGTGAAAGTTTAAGGGCAAAATGATAATTTTGCCAAAGTTCGTACTAGGGGCTGTTTTGATGAATGTATGTATTAAATAAATTAATTTGGTATTATATATCAAGAGAAACAAGATCCAAGTCGTGATCGAGGGAAAAACAAAGTTTATGAGGAATAGGCTCGACTACTTAAATTTTGTATCGAGGTAAGTTCATGTGTAAATAAAGTAACATAATTTTTATTTTAAGTGATTTAATGTTATTTATATGATATGATATTTATTACCATGAAATATTATGCTTTGTGAATTATTGTTTGATAATATGCAAATTATATGAACAACTTGATAAGTATGAGATGCTAGCAAATATCGGTTTCTATATTTCGAAGAAGACGACCAAAATGTGTAATTGAGAAGAATCCCATTTGAACCTTGGGAATAGACTAGGGTACAAGTGACATGTCACTAGGATGGTTGAGTTCTGGACTCGTTGAGTTGAGTCCGAGTTCACTTATGGATGTGAACGCCCGAGCTCGTTGAGTTGAGTCCGAGTTCGTTTATGGGCGGGTTACATGGTAGCTTGACTACATAGATTTCAGAAGCTATTGAGCTTGTTAAGCTATGAGTATAGCACTTACGTGCACACTATCCGTATATCCGAAATTATAATCCAATGTGTTCAACGGGTGAATCATAAGAGAATAGAGAGAGTACTTAAAATGAAAGTGATTCAATGAGGAACATGTTGAAGAAGTGAAAATGAACAGGTATGAGTTTAATCCTTGGTTGAGAATTTGGTAAGACAAAATTGTGGTAAGATAGTAAGTATTCTTATGACATGAGTGTCTTAATGATGTTTATGTTGGATTGCATGATCATGTTACTTGTTATTTGCATGTGAACTTACTAAGAATTTATGGTTACTCCCTCCTTTTCATTCATTGTAGTTTTGACAAGTCAGCTTGAGAATCGAGATAGGTCGAAGGCTCGTTCACACTATCTGAAGCCCTAAATTGGTAAAATGGCTTGTATATTTTGAGTGTGGCATGTATAGCACTATACTCACTTTGTGTAAATGATCTTATAATATGGTTATGGTTTGGTAAGAAATGGGTTTATAAATGATTAGCCATTGGAATGGCCAATCTAAATCATATTTGATGTCATGTATATTTAAATGCTATTTAGTCCATGAAAATCTATAGTAAAGTAAAATTTGTTATAAAACAGAATATTGACGCAGCAGTGACGTGAATTTGAAAAATCACTAAAAATAGTATAAATGGAATTAAATGATGAATAAGTTATGGAATCAAATCTTAATGAGTCTATTTTCATATGAAGGAAACGAAATAGGTAAATGAGTTATATTTTATAAGAATTTAAAATTTTGTGAAACAGGGCCAGAACGATTTTTGAATCCCCTGTTCTGAATTTAAAAATTCACTAAAAATTGTACAAAAATAATTATAAGTCATGATTTATATGTTAAAATTCCTTATTGAGTCTAGTCTTAAGTGAAAAAAATAGAATAGTCTTTTTAGTTCTGTACAAATAGAAAAGTGGTTTGTAGTGAATAGAGGTCAAAGTAGTTGAATGCTGAAACAGGGTAAACTTTAACTAATAAACTGTACTAATTGGCCCAACCAAAAATTATAGAAAAAAATTAGTAGATAGATATATGAGTCTAGTTTCAGGGAAAATTTACAAATCTTAATTTTGAGTTTCGTAACTTGAGATATGAATTTTTAAGCTACTGTGTTGTAGATTGATAGTTTATTGCAAAAGTTGGAATAATTGATTTAAAATTCTTTAAATGATAAATTAAGTTTAGTAACACCTCAAGCTCGACTCTGGCGACGGTCTTGGGCGTGAGGGTGTTACATGGGGCAAGTAATAGAGGTGCATCTAGAGATTCATTAGTGAGGCCAGATGTTAGAGAACCAGTGAGGACCTATGCTATCCGTGCTCGCGAAGAGGCATCCTCCCCCGATGTGATTACATGTACATTTTCTCTCCATGATACTAGAGTAATTGCTTTGATTGATATGGGTTTGACCCATTCATATGTTTGCATGAAATTGATGCCTAGTATGAGTATGCCTATAGAATCTACAGAATTTGTGATTAAAGTATCGAATCCATTAGGCAAGCATGTATTAGTAGATAAAGTATGTAGAAATTGCCCTTTGATGATTAGAGGTCATAGTTTCCCGGCCGTTCTCATGCTATTTCCGTTTGATGAATTTGATGTGATTCTTGGTATGGATTGGTTGACTACACATGATGTGATAGTGAATTGTGGAATTGAGTTGAAATGCGAAAATGGTGAAATTGTTCGGGTTAATTCAGAAGTGTCAGATAGTTCATTTGCCGTGATTTCTGTTATGTCTACTCAGAAATGTTTGAGAAAAGGGTATGAAGCTTATCTTACTTTTTTGTTGAACACTGAAGATCTAGAATTGAAAATTGAATCAGTGCCTGTGGTATGTGAGTTTCCTGATGTGTTTCTGGAAAAACTACCAGGTCTACCTCCTGTTAGAGAAGTTGAGTTTGGTATTGAGTTGATTCCAGGTACCACACCCATTTCTATTGCTCCTTATAGAATGGCCCCGTTGGAATTGAAAGAATTGAAAGCTCAGTTGCTGGAATTAACAGATAAAGGCTTTGCAAGACCTAGTAGTTGACCGTGGATTGCACCAATGTTATTTGTGAAAAAGAAAGATGGATCAATGAGATTGTACATAGATTATTAGTAGCTTAACAAGGTAACAGTAAAGAATAAGTAACCATTGCCTAGAATTTATGATTTTTTTGATCAATTGAAGGGAGCCATTGTGTTCTCCAAGATAGATTTGAGATCCGGATATTATCAGTTGCGAGTTAAAAAGTCAGATGTCCTGAAAACTGGTTTCTAGACTAGGAATGGTCATTATGAGTTCCTTGTGATGCCATTTGGCTTAACTAATGCTCCTGCCATTTTCATGGACTTAATGAATCAAATTTTTAGACCGTACTTGGATAAGTTTGTAGTTGTGTTCATTGATGATATCTTGATTTATTCTCATGATGAGATTAATGCAGAGCATTTGAGAACAGTTTTACCGATTCTGAGAGATAATTAGTTGTATGCCAAGTTCAGCAAAAGTGAGTTCTAGTTACGAGAAGTTAGTTTTCTTGGACATATTGTCTCAGGTGAAGGTATCAGGGTTGATCCGACAAGATTTCAGCTATTGTTGATTGGAAGCCTTCTAGAAATGTATCAAAAGTCAAAAGTTTTCTTGGTTTTCCCAGATATTATAGATGATTTGTAGAGGGATTTTCCATGATAGCTACCCCGCTGACAAGATTGCTATGAAAGGATGTCAAGTTTGAATAAACTGAGAAGTGTCAGCAGAGTTTTGACAAGTTAAAGGCATTGTTGACTGAATCTCCTGTTTTAGTACAACCAGAACCAGGTAAGGAGTTTGCGATTTACAGTGATGCGTCCTTGAATGGACTTGGTTTTGTACTTATGCAGGAAGGAAAGGTAATTGCTTATGCCTCTAGGCAACTAAAGCCACATGAAAAGAACTATCCGACACATGATTTAGAGCTAGCTGCCATTGTTTTTGTGTTGAAGATCTGGAGACATCATTTGTACGGTGAGAAGTGTCGAATGTTCACTGATCACAAACGTTTGAAATATTTGATGACTCAAAAAGATTTGAATTTGAGGAAAAGAAGATGGCTAGAGTTGATTAATGATTATGAGCTAGTGATCGATTATCACCCAGGTAAGGCAAAAGTTGTTGCTGATGCTTTGAGTGGGAAATCTTTGTTTGCATTAAGAGCTTTGAACAGTAGTTAAGCCTTATTAGATGATGGTTTTATCTTAGCTGAGTTGAGAGCTAAACCGATGTTTCTTGAAGAAATTTGTGAAGCTTAGAAAAATGACAGTGAGTTGTTAGCCAAAAGAGCTCAGTGTGAGTTGGATATAGAGTCAGATTTTTAGATCAGTTCTGACGGTTATTTGATGTTCAGAGATAGGGTATGTGTACCGAAGAATGATGAGCTTATTCAAAAGATCTTACAAGAAGCACATACTAGTCCTTTGTCTATTCATCCAGGTAATACAAAGATGTATAATAATTTGAAGAAAATGTATTGGTGGGTAGGAATGAAGAGGGACATTTCAGAGTTTGTTTCTAGATGCTTGATCTATCACCAAGTAAAGGCCGAACATCAGGTACCTTCAGGTTTATTGCAGCCTGTGCTAGTCCTTGAATGCAAATGGGACCGAGTTACTATGGATTTTGTGACAAAATTACCGTTGACACCGAGAAAGAAAGATGCAGTATGGGTTATGATTGATAAGTTAACGAAGTCAGCTCATTTTATCCCAGTTCATATGGATTATTCACTTGACAAGTTGGCCGAGTTGTATATTTCAGAGATAGTCAGACTACACGAGGTACCATTATCAATCATTTCAGATAGAGATCTGAGATTTACTTCACGGTTTTGGAAGAAGTTACAGGAAGCTTTGGGCACAAAGTTGAGTTTTAGTACAGCTTTCCATCCTCAGACCGACGGTCAGTCAGAGGGAGTTATTCAGGTACTTGAAGATATGGTTAGATGCTGTGTACTGGAATTTCAAGGCAGTTGGGAAAAGTACTTACCATTAGTAAAGTTTGCCTACAATAATAGTTATCACTCGGGTTTGAAGATGGCACCTCATGAAGCTTTGTATGGACATAAATGTCGCACAGCTTTGTATTGGACAGAGCTTAAGGAAAATCAGATTTACGGGGTTGATCTAGTTAAAGAAACAGAAGAGAAAGTAGAAGTCATCAGAGATTGCTTGAAAGCAGCATCAGACAGACATAAGTCATATGTAGATTTGAAGAGAAAAGAGATTGAGTATCAAGTTGGTGACAATGTGTTTTTGAAAGTATCCCCTTGGAAGAAAGTTCTCAGAATTGACAAGAAAGGCAAACTAAGTCCACATTTTATTGGACCATTTGAAGTGATAGAGAGAGTCAGACCATTATCATATCAGTTAGCTTTGCCGATTGAGTTAGAGAAGATTCATGATGTATTTCATGTGTCTATGCTACGTCGTGATCATTCAGACTCGACACATGTGATTTCTCAGACAGAGGTTAGGATTCAGCCAGACATGACTTACGGTGAAGAACTAGTAAAGATTCTAGCTCGAGAGGTAAAGCAATTAAGGAACAAAAGTATAACACCCCGTACCTGAGACCGTTGCCGGAGTCGGACACGAGGGGTTAACAGACTTAATTCACTTATTCACAGTCCATTTTTTTAAAAATTTCCAGACAAGCTGGCTAACTGCGTCACTGTCACCTTAAAAATCATATCTTGAGTTCCAAAACTCGAAAATCAGTTTTGTAAATTTTCCCTGAAACTAGACTCATATATCCATCTACAAATGTTTTTCTAGAATTTTTGGTCGGACCAATTAGTACAGTTTATTAGTTAAAGTCTCCCCTGTTACAGGGTTCGACTTCTCTGACCTTCTTGCATTACGACTTATATATCTCCCTGTACAGGGCTTCAATACTTATGCCGTTTGTTTCTATTGAAACTAGACTCAAAAAGGAATCTATACATATATGGAATGACTTCTAATTATCTCTGGTTAATTTATAATGAATTTCAAAATTCAGATCAGGGGATCCAGAAATCGCTCTGGCCCTGTTCCATGAAAACTTAAATATTCCTTAAAATACAACTCATATGATCATTTCGCTTATTTCGTATGAAAGTATATTCATCAAGGTTTGATTACATAATTTATTCACCATTTAATTCTATTCCCACTATTTTTAGTGATTTTTCAAACTTACGCCACTGCTGCTGTTAGCATCTGCCTTTAAGGTAGACTTTACCTATTTCATAGTTTCCATGATTCAACTAGCCCTTTAGCATATATAGCAAAAATTATGATCATGATTAACCATTCCAATGGCCAATCATTGCCAAGCATATCTACACCTCTCAATAACCATATACATACAAAATGATTATAACACTATGCTTAAAATATATAAGCCATTTTCGCATGGCTATCCAAATATATACAACACCAAAGTACTTGACTAATAACACAAGGGCAGTCCTATACATGCCATTTTCAGAGTTCAACCAAAAGTGTACCAAAAGGGGCTTTGATAGTGTGGACGACTTCGACTTCGACAATCCCGAGTCCGATAGCTGACGAACCAAAATCTATAAAACAGAGAATCAAGAAACGGAGTAAGCATTTAATGCTTAGTAAGTTTTGAGCAATGAAATCATGCACAACTGAAGTATAGCATTCATACGACTAAACGAATAATTTCATATACACATATTCTCACAATCATACCTACTTCACATTTCCAACCCTTATATTCATACATAAGGAATCAACTTGACTAAAAGCCGGAAGCTTGTTAATCGATTGAGCAAATTCTATTTAGAAGGAATCAATTATCTCAATGCACATACGAAACATACCTCATCGTTGGGATTTTTCGAGCATATTAATTAAAATTGTTACAGCAACATCGCTCATTCCCAACCCACTTATCTTTGGGATTTAGCCGGATATAACCACTCGCACAAGGCCGTCGGGTCTTAGCCCGGATATGGTCACTAGCACAAATGCCTTCGGGACTTAGCCCGGATATAGTAACTCCCACAAATGCCTTCGGGACTTAGCCCGGAATTAGTAACTCGCACAAATGCCTTCGGGACTTAGCCCGGAATTAGTAACTCGCACAAATGCTTCGGGACTTAGCCCGGAATTAGTAACTCGCACAAATGCCTTCGGGACTTAACCCCGTTAGCGTCCGAATATTCATGCACATATCAGTAAATCATGAAACATCTTTATTTCATTTTCATAACTAGAATTCAAACACAAATCAATTATTAAGCATTCCCATTTTCGGCTCAATAGCCACATACGAACAGCATGATTCAGTTTGCTTCATGACATGATTTCTATGCACATACGGCTACTCATCATACGTATAGACTAATTAACTCAACATATAATTCAAGTAGAATCATTATATCACCGTATATTCGTTATGATTATACGTCATGATTTAATCAAATCATAAACTAAGTTCCATTACTCGAAAACTTACCTCGGATGTTGTCGAACGATTTCGACGGCTATTCGATCACTTTTTCCTTCCCTTTATCGGATTTAGTTCCCCTTTGCTCTTGAGCTTAATTTAACAAATAAATTGATTCAATCATTTGAACATCAAAAAGAGAAACTCAACGTACTTAACCCATATATATATACATTAGACATTAAAGTCACATACATATGAAATCATGAATCAACTCAACATATTAACCCACACTCTCTTTTAGCCGATTGTCTAAGCCAAGATTAAGCCACCAATATGCTTACTTATAACCGAATACATGCAACACCAATCTATGTGTTCATTCATGTGGTCGAGTATACATATTCCAATATGATATCATTTCCATTTCGTTTAACACTTAACTTTTACCACATATCAAATAACCCATTTCTTTACTCATGTGGCCGATTATATTCGGTCATGCATACTCACATAAAATCAATTTGGAGACTCTATCAACCCAACATACATTCGGCAATAGTCTATAGTTCTCTCTCTCGGCCACTCATTTCACACTTAACAAAGCTTCCATTCGAAATCATTAGTGAGTATCAATTAACTTAAGCTACCTTTAAACCTTTATTTATCACTTCATGCCAAACCAAAGGCCACATTCGGCACTTGCATCCACCATTCTACCAAGCATGTAATATTCAACCACAACCAACTCACAATCGGCCCTAGTTCATAACAAGGTAGCCGAATTCTTTTTATGGTTCAAGCACTCATCTATCATCATTCACCTAACTTTAACATGAAACAACAAAACTCACCATTATTAGCTACCATAGTCGAAAACCTTACTCAATCCAAAAATCAAAATTTCATCATGGGTTACAAAAAAAATAACTTGATATCTCACTCAAGATCAACTAAAATTTCAAGAACTAATATGAACACCTTACCTTAATATTAACCTAAGATGACCGATGGCTTCACTCCCTTCTTCCTCCTTTCAATTCGGCTAAGAAGAACCAAGGAACACAACTTGTTTTCATCACCGAATGCTCTTGTTCCTCTTTTTTTTTTCTTTTGATTCGGCTAGGAAGAAACATGAATGATGATCTCTTTTTTTTTTCTTTCACTCATCCCTTCCTTTAGTTATCATTTCTTTATTTTATTACATCCTCCATACTAATATGGCACCTAGTTAATTAAAGTTAATATAAAATTCACACTTGATTATACAATTTGTAGCATGGCCGGCCACTACCTATAGTTTGGCTAATTTGACATGCAAGGACAAGCACTTTCCCACATATATTAATAGGCCACTTTAGCACTTGCCTAGCATATTTCTAAATTGTCTCACATAAGTCCCTACAAATAATTTTCACATACACTGACCAAATTGAAGTATGGAACTATCACACAAGCATTTACTCACATCATAAACACAGAATATAACCTTTAATTATTTATAAGACTCGGTTTCGTGGTCCCGAAACCACTTTCTGACTAGGGTCACTTTAGGGCTGTCACAAAAAGTATTGCACTTATGAAAGTATTATGGAATAGACATGGGGTAGACGAGGCTACATGGGAGCCCGAAGAGGCTATGCGAAAACAGTACCCAAAACTCTTCACAGGTAAGATTTTCAGGGACGAAAATCCCTAAAAGGGGGAGAAATGCGAAACCACAAATTTGAGGTAGAAAAATTATTTTATTATCATTTTTAGGTCTATGGCATGATTGCATGATTGTGTGAAAATTTCATTTAGAAATTTTATCGATAGAGGGTCCAATTTGATATTTAGGACTAAATTGCAAAAGTTGTAAAATGTGTATTCTAGTTCACAAAGGTACTAAGTACTTGTGAGTAATGGGTTTTTAAAGTGGAGGTCCTTGGATAGTAATTAGACCATTATACTAGTTTGGACAAAAATACCTAAAGGAAGATAAAACACCATAGTTTTTAATTAACGGCATTTTGGTTATTTAGTTATTAAAATGAATTAAAAACAAAATTAAAAGCCAATTTTTGTCCATCTTCAACCCCTTGGCCAAATTTCACATGAGGAAGACATAGCTAGGGTTTTTTCAAGCTTCCAAGCTCGATTGTAAGTCCGTTGTAGCCCTGTTTTTAACGTTCTTTATGTTTTTAGAGTCCCGGTAACTTGATTAAGCTTATTCTAGCAATAGTTTAACCTAGGGTTTATATTTGGAAAAATACCCATAGGTGAAATATGTTTTTTTTTATTTTTTATGGTAGAATATGAAGCTTGAAATTGTGTTAAACAACTTTTGCTAAGCTATTTTACGTGAAAACAAGTAAAACGACATAATCGATAAAAATACATAATGTTCATAAGTACATGTTAGAGTGAGAATTTGATGTTACCATAGAAGGGAAAAATTATCAGCATGTCATAAAACATAATAAAATAGGATGAAGTTTAATTTTCGAGCCTTGGGGAAAAAGTGTAAATATGTAAAAGTTTAGGGGCAAAAATATAATTTTTCCTAAGTTTGAGTCAAGGACTGTTTTAATAAATATGAGTATTAAATAAGCTAAATTTGTTATTATAGATCAAGAAGAATGAAATCTAGAGTTAGACCGGGGAAAGAAAAAGATAGTGGACTAAATCGATATAGTTGATCGTATTTTGTTTTGAGGTAAGCTTGCGGTAAATAAATGCAATATTCTATTATTTTATGTTAATGTTGTTAATTTCTAGCATGTGTAAATTTATTTTATGAAATTATTCAAAGAAGACTCAAGCATGAATTGACGGAGAAGTAATTTCAGAAAGTCCCGGTTGAACCTTAGGAATGTGTAGGATGCAAATGTCCTGACATTAGGGTTTAAGGATACCATGTAAGACCATGCCAAGGCATCACAATTGGTAAGGTTTCTAAGGCAAGGATATCATGTAAGACCATGTCAAGACATGGCATTAATAAGTTTCTATAAGGCAAAGGTCCCATGTAAGACCATGCCAAGGCATGGCATTGGTGAGTTCATAAGGCAAGGATACCATGTTAGACCATGTCGAGACATGGCAATGGTAAGTATCAAAAGGATACCACATAAGACCATGACAAGTCATGTCAATGGTAAGGTACCCATGTATCCTTAGTATTCCAAGTGGTTCAACGGGAAAATTTAAAAAGAATGTCAAGGTAAGGTAAGGTAAGACGAGTTATACTAAAAAGAGTAAGACAAGTTCATGCTAGAAGAACAAAGGTAAGTATATAATGTTCATGTAAATTCTTGATAATGATTAGCTATTGGAATGGCTAATCAAGGACATGTTTGGTGTTATGTATGCCTAAATGCTAGTTATTCCATGGAAATCATGAAAAAGGTTAAATTAGCTTTAAAACAGTATCAGACAACAGTAATTATGTGAATTTGAAAATTCACAAAAATAGTAATGTAACGCCCCAATTTTTGGGTTTTTTGTGTTTCTGTGATTTTCAAAATTTGTGTGTGTTCTGGTTGGTTAAAATATATATTTTAGTAGGTTAGTGGGCCTCTGGAAGGCCCAAACTTAAGTTAAATCCGTGGTAGTCTTCAGAATTTTAATTTTATGAACAGGTGATGCAATTGGCATTTGGGCTTTTAAGAGTAAAGGGGTAAAAGATGACACAAAAAAGAGTGTGGTGTAGTTGCAAGGTGGGCCACTTAGGGGACAAGGAAGTGACGCCATAGAGGAAGCAAGGGGTCCAAGGTTCAAGTCTTGGCTCTTGCAATATATTTTGGTTTTTCTTTTCAATAAATCTAGAAGCAAGTAGGTGCGCTTTAAAGTTTAATGTGTTGGATTTATGACACAAATGAGTTGATGGCCTAGTGGTGGTGGCGTGAGTTGGCATGTGAAAGGACTTTGGTTCGAATACCTTGGCACGCAAAGGTTGATTATTTTGCTATGTTGGGACGGCAAGAGTTGGTGTTGGTTTTAAACTTTGGTGATGGAGGGATCCCACATCGGGAAGCTAACATAAGAGTAGTTGGATAGCTGGTTTTAAATAGAGCAAACCATGAGGAGAGTAGGCATACCCTTCTTGGTTGATCCCTTTCGCTTTGTGACGTGCTCGTTTGGGTTGGGCGTCAGCTAAGAGTGTTTGGAGCGCGGATTAACTGCAGTCTCCTAACAGGTGTGTATTTCTCATTACTCTAGTAGTAGGACGGCTATTTCGGGCCGCGATGGGCTGAAATGGGCCATGTGGTCCCAATGGGTCCGGAGGCCCAAGTGGATAAGTTGTAGAATTACTAAAATACCCCTATAGGGTAGGACTACCAATTTACCCCTGGAGGGTAAAATGACTATTTTGCCCCTCGTGCGTAAATGACTAACTTGTGTGATGATTGGGTTAGTTGACGTGGATTTATGTTAGTTATCGTTAATTCGTAAGTCTAATGTGTCAGTGATCGATTGTAGGATTATCGCGTGGGAGATATTGTCATCAATCGTCATCAACCAGGTGTGTAAACGACACTCTCCCTTAGACTGAATCGGTAAAAGCCGTAATACCGAAACATTGGTATTTTGTGAACTCGCGAGCGTGCGAACGCTCGTGAGACAGTTGTTAATGAATATGTTGCATTTGGATGATTAGATTGCCGAGTGTGCATTTTCGTGCACAACGGTATTTTTGGGCTTAATGGGCTGAAAACGGGCCAATAGGCCAACGGGCCCACTTTGGTAAAAAGACGAGGTAAGTACTTCTGATTACTTGGTAAACGTTAGAATGAGCATGAAACCTTAGTAATAGGTAATAATTACTAAAATACCCTTATGCATGCAAAATTACGATTTTACCCCTGAGGTTATTTTTTTCTGAAAAGCATGATGTTCTGTTTCTGTATACGTATGCCATGACATATTATTTTTGTTGCATGGGACATGGGTTTATATTGATAGAGGAAGCATTCTGGCAGCCTTGCTGCAATCTGGTGGCCTCGCCACATATATCTGTTCTGGTGACTTCGTCACAATATCTGGCAGCCTCGCTGCAATCTGGTGGCTTCGCCACATATATATATCTGTTCTGGTGGCCTAGCCACAATATCTGTATCTGGTGACTTCATCACAATATCTGGCAGCCTCACTGCAATTTCTGTGGTGTGTAGCGATTGGGTGGGTCGAGTAGTCTCCCCACATGGTGTAAGGGTGGTACGGGGGTGTTATGGATGCTCTGGGTTGGGATTTTTGCATTCATGATATATTTGTTCTGTATCTGCTATGGGCCTATGGGTTTCATTCTGATTTCTGTACTGGGCCAAGGCCCAGATAAGTCTGACTCTGAGGTTTGATCTATTTTGGGCTATGGTTGGGTTATGTTACACATGAATTTACCGAACTCACCCTTTATTTTCACCTCTGCAGGAAATCCCCAACCACAGTGGGCTTGGAGCTGTGAGGGATTCGGAGTGGCCACATCATCTGTAAAGTTGGTTTTTCCAAGTTAGTTTATTTTTATTATTTTTATATTCTGACTTAATTTTGGGTTTTAAGTTGTAATAAGGCCACTATTTAAATTTCTTTTTTCCGCTATGGTTTTATTTTCTGATTATATTTATACTATGAGGAAACTGCTAGTGTTAGGCTGTGCGGGTTTTCAAAATTAATGAACGCTTTCAAGACTCAACAAGCACAACAAATGGATAGCCTAAAGATTGATAAATCGGTTTTTCATTCAACCGTTGTTTTTACAAAGACCACCCCAATCACTTAAACCAGCAAATGCATACTAAGTCGTAAGTCATGTGACACTTCAGATCTAGCCATAACGTCTGGGCTGGGTTTGGGGTGTTACAAGTAGAATTGGATTTAGATAGTGAATGAGATATATAATTAAATCTTATTGAGTCTATTTTCATATGAAAGAAATAGAGTAAATAAAGAAGTTGTATTTTAAGAGATATTTAAATTTTGGTGAGACAGGGTCAGAGTGATTTCTAAATCCCCTGTTCTGACTATAGAAATTCACTAAAAATTGTAAAAAAATAATTAGGAGTTATACTTTATATGTATAGAATTAAATTGAGTCTAATTTTAAGAGAAATAAACGGTATGGTTATTTGAATTCTTTATAGGAAGAAGATTAATTTTTAGTGAACAGAGGTCAGAGCAGCTGAACACTGAAATAGGGGAAACTTTAACTAATAAACTATACTAATTGGCTAGACCAAAAATTCTGAAAAAAAATTAGTAATAAGATATACGAGTCTAGTTTCAGATAAAATTTACGGATTTGAATTTTGAGTTTTGTAACTCGAGTTATGATTTATTTAGTGACTATGACGCAAATGAACAGTTTATTTATGAAAGATGAAATAAATTGTTTTGATTTATTTAAGTGATCAGAACATTTTTATTGATTCTGGAACCGTTTCAATTTCATGTTTTAGGGTTCTAAGGACCCTTTTTAGGGACATAATGAATGAATGAAACTATATTAATTTTAAAATTAAATTTTTATACCCCGAATTAGTAAGCTAAGTCTGGTAATGCCTCGTGCTCAACTCCAGCGAGGGTCTCAGGTAAGCGGTGTTACAAAGTAAGTGTTAAAAGTGAATTTCATATGATGAGTAAGTGGAAAATTATGAGAATTCATATGGTTCAATTGAATATATAAATGTGGTGATTATTGTATTGAATGCAATTTATTTCTATTTGTTTATACTCATGTAAATGTGAATGAACCGATAAGAAGTATTCAAACCACATAAGCATTGAAATGAATAAACCTGTGAAATCCTGGGTTAACTATGTGAACGGATAGATGATATTAAGGTGGACTTATACAAGTTATATTATAGTATTTATAATGACTTAAAATGTGTTCATTTAATGAGATGAGTTATTATCATACGAACTTACTAAGCTTTATAGCTTACTTTGTTATCTTTTCTATGTTTATAGTGATTTGGAGGCTCGCTTGGATTGGCAGTCAACGGAGATCATATCATACCATCCAGCTATGGTTTGGTACTTATAAGCTTTGTGATATTGGTTATATGGCATGTATAGATTTTGTGGTTATTTGTTGAGTATTAGTAATTCTAGTGATTTATGTATATGTGCTTGATATGTATTTAGCCATGAGATTTGGCTTGATAATGATGTAAAGTTTGATAACTATAGGCTATGGTTACTTTGGTTTGGATGTTGGAAGTGTTTTTGGCTATTTGAAATGGCATGACTAAGTTATGTGGTTAAAGTATATATATGTTCCCATGTGATATGGGTTATTTTGGTGAGCTTAATGATGCTTTAAGATAGTCAAATTTCCATTTGGTATATGTTGTGTGATAGCTTAAGATGTACTTAGTTTTGGTTTGGTAATTGAATGCCAAATTGGTTAATAAAGTAGGTTGAAATAGTTTACGATATTTATGTGAATCTTGGCTTACGAATCTTGTTGGTTGGTATGTGATTTAGTTAAGTAAATGGTTGTGGTATAAGCTTAGAACAGATTGGTATTGAAATGGTCTATAAAGTGATGATTTGAGATTAGTTTGGCTGATTAATTGTGTATAGAAATGGTACCATTTTGGTTTATTAGGTGAGCATGAGAAAGGGTGGCAAATTGGCTTTACAAATGGCCTATTTTTGTCCACACAGGCAGAGACACGAGCGTGTGTTTCAGCGTGTGCGACACACAGACATGCTACACGATTGTGTGTCCCCTGATGTGGAAACTAATTTGAAGTCAGTATGCTCTACACTGCCTCACACATGAGCGTGTGACTGGCTGTGTGGCACAAGTCAATATACCCCCTAAATGGCACACAGCCTAGCACACGGGCGTGTGACTTGGCCGTGTTGCATAAGTCAGTATACCCTATAGAATTAGCACGACCTAGCACATGGCCTAGCACATAGGTGTGTGTGGCCACTTCGAAGCGTACACGGGCTAGACACACGGGCTTATGGTCGGTTGGGTGACCCAAGTCAGTATGTATGCCCTATTTTCACACGACCTGAGACATGGGCGTGTCTGGAGTCGTGTGAGGCACAAGGCCTGTTCACATCGGCGTGTGACCCATGTATGTTTGAAAAATTTCTAAGTTTTCCAAGAATTTTATATGTTATCGGTTTAGTCCCGAACCACTTCTAAAGCATGTTTAAGGCCTTGTAGGCCCTTACTAGGGACAAGGTGAATATGACTGAATGGTATTTGAGTATGAATGCATAAATGTATGAGTTATGTATGTCAAATGATATGTATTGACCGGTAATACCTCGTAACCTTATTCTGATCGTGAATTCGGGTGAGGGGTGTTACACATAATGTATTTCACATATTGATGTTATGACAGTATCAATGGAACAATGGAAATGTGCAAGTGTACACAACCGCAACAAGTAATAAAGTGACAAGTAAATGTTGAGTTATCGTACCCACAGGGACTGTGAAAAAAATTATTTATAAATGCAATTAAAAACACTTTGATGAAGAAAACTATTTTGATTTTGAGGAAGTGAATAAAAACTAAAATTTAACTAAGTAAAATAAAATAAAAATAAAATTTCCAATGCACGATTTCAAAAGATGATTTTAATCAAGATGAAATAATTGTGGTAGATTAATTACATTTCTTAACTTAGAATTACTAATCTCATGTTCATATTGTTACGAATAAATTCACGACAACTCGGTAATTTGCTAACTATTGCTCATACATACTTATTAAATTAACTAATCTCTTGAACATTTTCCAATGCCAATTCAAATAATTAATTAATCTTCATAAGCACATAAAAGATTAAGTGAGATAACAATATATTCCTATCTTGAAGCGGTTTAATTAGAATAATCTTGCAAGCTATGCAAGTGTAATATCCCAAATTAGGGCCTAATCGAAATAGTGGTTTTGTGACCACAAATACGAGATAGAAATAATTATTTTATGATTATTTTGAGTTCTATGATATGATTGCATGATTCTGTGAAAATTTCGTGAAGAAATTCTATGCATAAAGTGCTTCATTTGAAGTTAGGGACTAAATTGAATAAGTTGTAAAACTTGCATTCTAGAAGTTTCTAGTTTGAAATTGCTTTGAAATATTATTTAGGAGGTCTTAAATAGCAATTTCACCAATTTCAAAGTTTAAGAAAAATATTGGACATGAATGGAATTTTTGGAAAGTTTAGTAGTAAGGGCATTTTGGTCATTTAGGGGTAAATGAATTAAAATACAAAATTAAAAGCCAATTGTTCTCATCTTCTTCACCATGGACGTGTATACCAAGGGAGACTCCATGGCTAGGGTTTCCAAGCTTCCAAGCTCGATTGTAAGTCCGTTCTAGCCTCATTTTTAATGATTTTTACGTTTTTGGAGTCCCAGTAACTTGATTTAGCTTATGCTAGCAATAATTCAACCTAGGGTTCATATTTGGAAAAATACCCATAGGTGAAATTTGTGTATTTTGGTGTTTTATGATAGAATATGAGGTTTTAAATTATGTTAGACAACTTGTGCTACTCGATTTTAAGTGAAAACGAGCAAAATGGCTTAATCGGTAAAAATACCTAATAGTCATAAGTACATGTTAGAGTGAGAATTTGATGTTGCCATAGAAGGGAAAAATGATCAGCATGTCATAAAACATAAGAAAATAGGATGAAGTTTAATTTTAGAACCTTGGGGAAAAAGTGAAAATATGCAAAAGTTTAGGGGTCAAAATGAAAATTTTTAAAAATATGATTTTTGGACCCGTATGAATAGTGTGACTAATTATTAGGCTAAATTTGATATTATAGATGAAGGAAATTGAGATTCGGGCTTAAATTGGGAAAATACAAGGTTATGGACTAAAATGGTAAATTGTTGTTTCTGAATCGAGGTAAGTTCGTATGATAATAATAATGCAATGTTATGTTTGAATTATATTTCTTACTATTATTGCATATATTTTATGATTTAATATATTGGAAAAGTTGATGGAATGGTGTTTATGATGTGGAAATATGACATGAAAGAATGTTACATAAAATGCAAGAAAATGAAGATACATGACAACTGATATATGAAATATGTGATATATGTTATGTAAATTCTTAAAAGCTAATTTGATATTTGAGTTGTGTCTTATTATACTATGAATGGACAATTGGTACTATTGATAGTGAGATTGACACTTCGAGTAAATTCGTACATAAATAATCTATCGATTCTTTTTATGTTATTATATTTTGATATCATATGAAATGTCACTACCTATCAAATGGTTATTTGATGTAAATTATGAATTTAAATTGATTACTGACAATTTAGTAAAATGTTGAAAAGTGAGGAATTTCCTGATTGATCCTTCGGAATAAAAATGATACGAATGATCTATTGTGAGGTCGCATGTGTAGTACTAAGTGCAGGCTACTATGCGTACCCGAAAACTGTGATCATGTGTGTAGTACTAAGTGCAGGCTACTACGTGTATCAGATGGTTAGGTCACGTGTGTAGTACTAAGTGCAGGCTACTATGTGTACCGGATAATTGGTCACGTGTGTAGTACTAAGTGCAAGCTACTACGTGTACCGGATAATTGGTCGCATGTGTAGTACTATGTGCAGGCTACTATGCGTACCAGATAGCTTTGGCTACAAGTGTGAAAATATGTGCAAGTAATTGAGTATCAGTTATTATTCCGAAGAGTTCAACGGGAAAATCGATTAAGTAAAAATAAAATTGAACATGATTATATGATGAATAAGTGTAGGTATATGTTTATCAAAAATTATGAGCAATGTGTTCGATAATTGGGTGAATTTCGATAAGACAAAATGGATTAAGTGGAATTATGTAAGAATGAATTTTAGTGGTAAAACAGTGTTGGACAGCAGTAGTTGCATGACTTTGAAAATTCACTAAAAGTTGTGGAAGTTGAATAAAAATGCAAATGATATATGAAAATAAAGCTTAATGAGTCTATTTTCACATGAAAGAAACAGGGGAAGCAAAAGAATTCTATATTGTGTGATATTTAAATAAGCTTAATGAGTCTATTTTCACATGAAAGAAACAAGGGAAGCAAAAGAATTCTATATTGTGTGATATTTAAATTCTTGTGAAACAGGGTCTGAATGAATTTTAGATTCCCTGTTCTGACTTTAGAAATTCACCATAAATTGTAAAAAAATTATTAAGAGTCATACCTTACATGGATGGATTCCTTATTGAGTCTATTTTTAAGGGAAACAAACCGCATGGTCGTTGGAATTCTTTACAGGGAGAAATTTGGTTCGTAGTGCATAGAGGTCAGAGTAGTCGTACTCTGAAACAGGGGAGACTTTAACTAATAAACTATACTAATTGGATAAACCAAAAATTTTTGGAAATTTTATGGGAGAAATATATATGAATCTAGTTTCAAGAAAAATTAACGAAACTAAATTTGGAGTTTTTTAGCTTCAGATATGAATGATTTAGTAACTGCAACTCGATAACACATCTTAACTTGAATATGTGTAATTGTACAATTATAGTGTTTTATCTTGAAAAGCATGGTAGTAATTGCTTATTATTTTCATATGAACTTACTAAGCGTAAAGCTTACCCATCCTCTCCATTTCTTTAGTATTGGCAGGTTAGCTCGGGGTTGGAGATCGTCGGAGGCAAAATCACACTATCAAACTATCATTTTTGGGAAAATTAATTCAAATATTAGAAATATCAAGTGAATGGCATGTATAGGAAGTTGGTTTGTGATATGTATTTTTATTATGATTTTAACCTTACATATCAGTCTAGATTGAGTTATCGTATATGATCATGAGATGTGGTCCTTATCCATTATGGTTTATAAGTTTAATTAATCGTGCCATGTCCTACGTTTTGATGTGATGATATAGTTAGCTTTGTTTGTTATGCATGTGTTCGAAAAGTTTTGAATTAAATGAAATTTTATGGCCCTGTTTTCGTCTATGTGTATTGTTAAGTCTGGTAATGCCTTGTACTCTGTTCCGGCCTTGGATACGGGTAAGGGGTGTTACAGCAAGGGTAATGTATCGACTAATACCTTGCTAATTTAACCCTCAACTACCTTAGAAGATTAAACATGCATTGATTAAGTATTATGTCAATTAATTACAATTTTGACACGATTAAATAATTAATTCATTAGTTATTGTAAAATTATAATGCAAGAATAACTTAATCATGATTTTACTTAATCAAACAACTTACCAAGGCCTATAACAACACAAACAAAATTTTAATAACTTAAGTGGACGAAATGCAATCAACCTAACACAAATTAAAATTTAAGCGACATTAATTAAATTAAATATATCAACATCACAAGTATTCATAGACATATTTCTTAACAACAATAATAAAAATAAAAGGATAAGGAACTAGAATCAAATCCAGTGTTTTTCCAAAGCTTGACTAGTTTGCTCTGCTCCTCCTACTCCACTTGTTCTTGTTGAACTGAGGCTTATATAAGCACTTGAATATTGCTTCCAGCGGTGGTTGAAGGGTTCTTTTCCAGGAGGGGAAATTGGCAAGGGAATGGAAGGGAAAAAGAAGAATAAAGGAAGGGTTTTGAAGAGAGAAAAGTGAGAGAGAAGTGAAGAATGAAAGGATGAGAGGTGTGTTTCAAATGAGCAGCCAAGGGGAGTATTTATAGGTTGGATAGGCTGCTAAAAATAGAAAAAATCAGCAGCCATAGACTCCCCCCATGGCCGGCCACATATGTGGCAAGTTTGAAGCTATCAAACTTGCTAAATTTAGCTAGGGGCAAATCTAAAAAAGTTTGATAAGTTGAGTGGTTTGAATGCAATTTCAAGAAGACTTCAAGTGCTGTTTTGTGAGCCAAAAAAACAGCTAAATAAGCTGATTGGGTCAGCATGTGGACAATTTTGGGTAGCCCAGTTGCTCAATTGGATCAGTCTCTCGGTTTAGCACAATTGGGCCTCTTTTCATAATTTAATTAATAATAATTATTTAACCTAAAATAAATTGTATTAAAATTAAAATTAATTATATTATGAATTAATATTCATAATTTGGACCTTCTTAGGCTAAATAATTAATTCGCCTCGATGCATCAAAATCGCTTCTCGATTTTCTACTTCTAGCATTGTCTGCTGAGCCATTCTTCGCCCTTTGTGCGAATCTATTGAAAATAAATCAAACTTAATCAAATTTTATTATAAATTTAATTAAAATTCAATATGTTAATAATTTAAGTACAATATAATTATTTTATAATTATTATATATTTTTCTACAAGAATTACTACGAAATTGCATGAATTTGAGTTAAAAAGAGCATTAAAAAGTGTGTATATTTTTGTGTTTCCAATCGACCAGATCCTTCACAGATGATTTCACTTGTAGATGTCAAGATACGTCTAGATATGAATTACAGTGAAGAATCGATCAGGATTCTAGCTCGAGAGGTTAAAGAATTGAGAAATAAAAGTATAGCTTTAGTGAAAGTCCTCTAGCAACGTCATGGAATTGAAGAGGCTACCTGGGAACCAGAAGAAGCTATGAAAATACAATACTCGAACCTTTTTTTGGGTAAGATTTTCGGGGACGAAAATTTCTTTAGGGGGACAGTTATAACAACCCGTTTTCTGTGAAATAGGAACAGTGATTTTGGGACCACCAAATTCAATGAGTAAATTATTATTTTATTATTATTTTAATGTCTATAGAATATTATTAGGGTCGTATTAAAATTTTGTTAAGAAATTTTGACGTTTCCATGTTTAATTACATAAAAAAGACTAAACGGTAAAAGGTGCAAAACTAGAGTTATATTAGTAAAAGGAGTCTAATTGCTATGAAACTTAAATGTGAGTGGACTTACATGGTAATTAGACCATTTATAATGTTAGTGGACAAAGATGGACATAAAATTAAGTGATTTTAAGGTTAATTAGTAAGGTTAGAAAGGTAATTCAATAATTTAATTAAAGTAAAATACGATAAAAAGAATGTATCATCTCCATTAGATCATCTCTCCATCGAATTTAGGGATAAAAAGCCCTATTGAAGAGCCTTGAAGGTTCGGTTAAGTATATCCCTTTCATGTAAATGTAATTTTTTTTCTCTTTTTTATGATTTTTATGTTTTTGAGATCATTGTAGCTTAACATAGCTATCTTGGGGATCAATTTTCAAAATTGTTACAGAATTAAGGTTTTTCCATAAATTTTCTTACATGATTATCGATGTTTTATGAAAGATTATGAGTCCTTATTAATAAATAAACAATTTTTGTAAAGTAATTTTTGATGAAATTGTCATTCAGGGACTTATTTGTAAAACTCATAAAAGTTCATGATGTGAACCGGCTCGGTGATGTGAATCGAGTCATTCTTAGTTGCTAGATCATCGTCGAGAAAGTATCGTTCAGTTTTAAGAAAATGTTTTATTTGGCTAAGAGGATAAAGTTATCAAATTAGGTTCAAAGCTGGGCTAAGTATGAAAAGGGTAGGTTCGGTTACAAAGAAATAAAGATAGGTAATTTTGGATAGTGGGTGGAATGGAAATCGAACTCAGGCGTCAAGAATGATCCAACACTATAGAGAGTGTTGTCCTGGGACTTATATTGCTTAAGGTGGAAAGGTGATGAAGGAAATGGGACCTTGACCCGTTACCTAAAGAAGTAGGAGCCAAAGGTATCAAGATAGTGATGAACGCCACACCGAATCGGTGATAAGTTCAAAGAGAATCAAGTTGACGCCACTGACGAGCAGATAGGTCAAGATAAGACTCAAACAAAATTATAGAGGAAGAAACCTCACAAAGAACACTATGTTCATTCAAAATGGCAAAAAGTCTATCCAACATGAAATAAGCTAAGTATTTATAGCGATTACATAGGCTAGCCGAATGGACAAAGTTACATTGCTTCAACACTAAGCATTCAGCTATTAAAGAGATAGGATGTTCTAAAATAAAACCATTGAAAATGATAAGTCTAAATTCAACTACTTGGGACGCCAACAGACATGCTTCATGGAGAAGAAATTGGTTGAATGCATTTGGATGCATGGGAAACTAAATGGCCTTGTCTATATTTGGTAATGAGCATAAATGAACCATTCAATTGGTAATGGTTTCCCTAATAGGTGTGAGCAATAAAAGAGCAGCTTGAAAAGCCTTTAGAGGTGTGAACATCAAGTTTGAAAGGTCTCTTGAATGTGAAAGCAACTAGCCGAATGGACACCAAGTGTGAACGGGAAATTTGGTTATTGTGAACAACTTGATGGTTGTCTTGGGAAGATGTTCAGCCAGCTTTGAGGATTTAATTTGTAGCTACTCCTTGGCTAAATAGGTGCTTGGGGAAACCAACAATCAGCACACCATTCATGTAGCTAGCCATACATGAACCCTTCCATGCGTTGAACCCAACCATGCACGTACCTTGTATTAAGTTCCATTCATGCATTTGGCTGCACCACAAAACACATTGAACACATTAAATCAAGCATAAATTCGACTGAACCAAAGTAAGACATAATCTAGACATATTAATAAACATAATAATTAAATTAAACACATTTAATATGACCTTAGCTAACATATTAATTTTGGCTAGCTCAAAATGATGTGAAAACATGTAATAAGCTGTAATGAGCTAAAATATTAAGTAAAGAGCTGGAACATAATAAACTAACTAAAGAAAATACTTAGTTTATTTTAGTAATTAAATGAACGAGCTGGATAAAGGCAGAAATGAGCTCAAATGAGCTAAAGATTTGAGCTGAATGGAGCTCGGGGAGCTGAAAAGTGCTAAAGTAGACTTGCATAAGAGTGCAAGAAATCTTTATGGAGTTAGACCGAGCTTCATTAATAGGGTTGAGCTTTGTTTCACCCCAAATTTGGGCAATCAAAGCCGAGACAGCATCTTTAAAGAGCTTAGCTCGAGCTCAGGTGATAGGACTTTCGGGCAGCTTAATGAGCTCCTTGCTCGAGCTTGGTGAGCTCCAGGTGTGCTTACATTATCCCCTCTCTTCAAAGCGACTTGGCCTCAAGTCGAACAATTTGTTCAAAACAACGTATACATCATCATAAGACCCTTGGTGGCCAAATGGGATAGATTGGCTCATAGCAACTTGATGAACAAACACATCTTTAAAGGACAACACATTAGTCACATGTCCTTCCTCCTTTTGGATAGGCCATTTCAAAGTATCAACAACAAAATAAAGAAGAGGATTAGGGACACACATAATTAAGAACTTACAATCTCGCTCCAGTTTCTTAATCCAAATTTGGGCAAATAAACCGATGCCAAAATTAAAAATAAAAGTGGGTCTCACCTTATCATAATGAAGCAAGAAATTCATCGATGACAACCTACCAGAATCACAAGTCCTTTGAAAATTATTACCTCGAAAAACAACATTGTAGGACTCAAATCCTTTGTACAATGATATGGAATAATATTCATCGGGATCAAAGATAAAATTTTCTCTTACCATTTCTTGCTGACTTACGTATTTCTCGACTGGCAACATGGTAGGAAAACAGAACAAACTAAAGTTATAAGCATGCACATCATGTTCACATCCCTTAAGGCAAGCACCGCAACCTCCAGATTCAAAAATTTGATTTGGACCTTTACTTGGCAATAATTCTAGAAAACATGCTCTGAGTTTAAATTTATGATTTTGATCGTCCATTGTTAAAAGCAGCAAAGGCTTTTCTTTCATCAACAACTCACATATGCAAAACAAAGAAGAAATGAACAAAAAACCATACAAATAGTCAAACCTGTCACATTTCAACTGAAAAGACATGCTTATGCAAGAGAATGTTGCACAAGAATTTATAGGCTCCACAAAACCATCATAATCAAACAGGTCAAGCTTTGCATGTGAATATCCTTTAACACACACGTCCAAAGTTTGCATATGTTGAATCAATCCAATGTCATCAATAGATTTTTCAATGCATAGCACATCTAGTAAACAACTCTTCACGCCTCCATTTACGAAAAAATCCACAAACTGAGAATAACAGTTAACCAAAGCAAAATAATGAGGTCTTTTGAAAGCTATGTCACTAGCAACTTTCTCAACAACATGCAACCTTGATTGCCATAATTTAGAAACATCGATGAGTCTTACCTTTTCATGATGAATCAAGAATTTTATAACCAGCAACATAGAATGAACAAGTAACAATTTTGAGTTATAATTAAAATCTTTAAATTTTGGTTCCTTAGTTAAAGGCCAAGCAACATATAAAAATAAATTATTCACACAAAATTTAGGATGCTTGAGTTCCCCATATATCGAACCAAAATAAAAAATTTCAGGTTTGAACACACGAGCTAGGTCACTCTATTCAACATGCAACAAGAGCTTCTTGATTTCAAATGTCCCACCCATGGTAATCAAAGAAGATGTTATCAAGCAATCATTCAAACAATCATAAAACTCAAGTCTCACTCTATCAAACTTATACAAGTATTTAGAATTTACACAACAAAGCAGAAACGTTACACCACCATCACAATCAAATGAGCTAGGCATTTTACACGTCAACATTTTATCACACAAGCGAATCGAAGGGAATTTAGGCATGCATATATTCAAGCATTCATACACCACAATTCTCATTCAAACAGCCTTGTACACGTATGTGAGTTTCGCACAATAGGTCAAAGAATACACATTATCACCACAATCAGAAAAATTGGAATGTTTATATGAACATTCACTATCACGCATAAATAAGTTTCGCAGCTGCCAATCGAATGTTACTTCACCAACATGCTCGTCAACACCTAAATTTTCATTAGTGATGCTCTCCTTGCCATCATTTAAAATAAACACATCACCATTAATCAAAGAATGGCCTTTGACCATATAATTAGTATAATCACAAACATTCAAATTGGTGGAGACTAAAACGCTTTATAACACTTGCCTTACCTTGTGGCACAGGTGGACTAGGATTACTTCTTCCAACCAATGTGAACTGTCTCTCCCTTGTGAGGTAATGAAGATGGAACTTATTAATCAAATCTTCAGAAACCTGAAAAGAAACAATACGAGGAAATTTCACATGTTGGTTAGTGGAAACATTCCTCACTTGTTCTTGCTCACTATCATCTTTTTCACTCATTTCATTTTCATCAACAACACTTGTTTCTTCCATAATTTCTCTTATCTTTTCAATCTCAATTTCTTTTCGCAATTTTCTTTTCTTTCTCACATTCTTTTTCAATCTCAATCTCATTTTTCTTTCTCTCACTCTCATTTTTTTCTTTCATTTCCTTTTTTCTTTTTTCGATTTTGTTTAAGATCTACTCATTTTCTCACATTAACTTCTCTTGTCTCTCTTTTCTTTTGATTTCTTTTTGTCTTATTTTTTCATTACAAGAAGGAGATATCATAAAAGATTCGGAATAGTAAGCTTTTCATTCGAAGGAAGGGAAAGCATCTACATAAGAAATACGATCACCTCTTCGTGAATGTCCCTCCATGGATGAATACTTTGAGGCACTTGAAGTAAAATTTCTACCTTCTCATTTGTCATCTCAAAAAGTCTCAAACTCGAAGCTTTCTTTCTTTCTACTTGAATTCCTTGATGAGTAGGAATCACAGTATGGATCTCTTTCTGAATAGTCATTAGACAATTGTCTTCTTAATAATCTTGACTCTGCCCTTCGACTTGAAGAAATTTGTTCCCATTGGACTCATTTATCCAATTGTTTCAATCGTTCTTTTACGGGTTCTAATTTTCTTTGGAGCATTTGATCCATTTCGTGAAAGAAGGCTTAACATGTTGGATCAAACAAAACATCACCATAATCATTAATCCGTTCAAAATTGTGAAACATAGTCTTTTATAACAAACCTCACCACAAAGCCTTACTAGTCACTCAAAAAGAAAAGAAATAATTTAGCACTCACACTCGTGTTTGCACTCGATATAAGGCTTTTTCTTCACTCTATTGGGCTCTCACACTCTTGCCTTTTACCACTCTATTCTTCTCTCGTGATTTCGTAAAAGTCTTTTTATAATAATATTGCTGTTTAGGGGTCGATTTTAAAGTGGTTTACGAGGGCTATATTGTAGAGGGTGTAGGTAGACTGAAGGAAAATAAAATTCAAGTTTAAGGTATAGCGTGTAGGATGGTAGATGACGAAGATGAAGACGAACTTTGCTGATCGGGTATCAAGAACAATGAACATAAACTTTTCAACACTCTTTTTTTTATAACTTCGAATATATATATTTTGATACTTTAATCTCTTTTTCTTTTCTTCAATTACAACTTTGTTGATTACAATAGGAAACTTTTGATACAAAATCAATAAATTTTTTTGAAACTTTTTTATGAACCTACTTCGGGATAACCTCGAACATTGGTTCTTCTCATTTTAGTAGCTCTGGTACCAAATAATGTGAACCGACTTGGTGATGTGAATCGAGTCTTTCTTAGTTGCCCGATCATTATCGAAAAAATATCATTCGATTTTAAGCAAGTGTTGTATTTGGCTAAGTAGAGGCTAAAGTTATCAAAATAGGTTCAAAGTTAGGTTAAGTATGAAAAGGGTAGGTTCGGTTACAAAGAAATAAAGATAGGTAATTTTGGATAGTGGTTGGAATGGAAACCGAACTCAGGCGTCAAGAATGATCCAACACTATAGAGAGTGTTGTCCTGGGACTTATATTGCTTAAGGTGGAAAGGTGATGAAGGAAATGGGACCTTGACCCGTTACCTAAAGAAGTAGGAACCAAAGGTATCAAGATAGTGATGAACGCCACACCGAATCGGTGATAAGTTCAAAGAGAATCAAGTTGACGCCACTGACGAGCAGATAGGTCAAGATGAGACTCAAACGAAATTAGAGAGGAAGAAACCTCACAAAGAACACTATGTTCATTCAAAATGGTAAAAAGTCTATCGAACATGAAATAAGCTAAGTATTTATACCTATTACATAGGCTAGCCGAATAGACAAAGTTACATTGCTTCAGGACTAAGCATTCAGCTATTAAAGAGCTAGGATATTCTAGAACAAAACCACTAAAAATGCTAAGTTTAAATTTAGCTACTTGGGATGCCAATGGACATGCTTCATGGGGAATAAATTGGCTGAATGCATTTGGATGCATGGGAAACTAAATGGCCTTTTCTAGATTCGATAATGAGCATAAATGAACCATTCAGTTGGTAATGCTTGTTCGAATAGGTGTGAGCAATAAAGGAGCAGCTTGAAAGGCCTTTAGAGGTGTGAACATCAAGTTTGAAAGGTCTCTTGAATGTGAAAGCAACTAGCCGAATGGACACCAAGTGTGAACGGGAAATTTGGTTATTGTGAACAACTTGATGGTTTTCTTGGGAAGATGTTCAGCCAGCTTTGAGGATTTAATTTGTAGCTACTCCTTGGCTGAATAGGTGCTTGGGGAAACCAACAATCAACACACCATTCATGTAGCTAGCCATACATGAACCCTTCCATGCGTTGAACCCAACCATGCATGTACCTTGTATTAAGTTCCATTCATGCATTTGGTTGCACCACAAAACACATTGAACACATTAAATCAAGCATAAATTCAACTGAACCAAAGTAAGACATAATCTAGACATATTAATAAACATATTAATTAAATTAAAACATATTTAATATGAACTTAGCAAACACATTAATTTTGGCTAGCTCAAAATGATGTGAAAACACGTAATAAGTTGTAATGAGCTAAACTATTAAGTAAAGAGCTGAAACATAATAAACTAACTAAAGAAAATACTTAGTGTTTTTTAGTAATAAAATGAACGAGATGAATAGAAGCTGAAATGAACTCAAACGAGCTGAAATAAACTCAAGTGAGTTGATTTGAGCTAGATGGAGCTCGGGGAGCTGGAAAAGAGCTAAAGTCGACTTGTACAAGAGTGCAAGAAATCTTCATGGAGTTGGACCGAGCTTTATCAATAGGGTTGAGCTTTGTTTCACCCCAAATTTGGGGGATCAAAGCCGAGATAGCTTTTTTAAAGAGCTTAGCTTGAGCTCAGGTGATAGGACCTTTAGGCAGGTTAATGAGCTCCTTGCTCAAGCTTGGTGAGCTCCGGGGCATGCTTACATCAGTTCATGGTGAAATTATGAAATGATGGTTTGTATGAATTGATATATGTCCCTAATGAATTCGGCAAGAATGAATTGAGGATTAAAATGCTTAGATTTCAATGTTTGAACTTAAGGACTAAATTATGAAAAGTTAAGATGTTAAGGGAAAATTATAATTTTGCAAAATATGAAATGTGGACTGAATCGAATAATAGAGATATTAAATGGATTGAACTTGTTTATTTAAATCAAGATAGGCCAAAAACTAATTTAGATCAAGGAAAAGCTAAAACCTCAGATTAGTCAATTTTGTTTCTACGCTCTAATTGTCGAGGTAAGTTCATAGTGTTTTTAATATGTAATGAAATTTCTATTTGTGTACTTTTGTTATGATGCTTTAATTATTATGTGATTAGAAGAAAAATGACGAATTGCACATACGTGCCCCTATTTGTACTTCGGTACTCCTAAATTGCACATGCGTGCCCTGTTAGTACTTCAATACCCCAGAATTGCACATATTTTCCCCTGTTTGTTCTTTGGTACCGTGAAATGACCATACGTGCCCCTGTTTGTACTTTGGTACCCCTAAATTACACACACGTACTCCTATTTCTACTTTGGTACCCTTGAATTGCACATACGTACCCCTGTTTGTACTTCGGTACCGCTGAATTGCATATACGTGCCCCTATTTGTACTTCAGTACCCTCTAAATTGCACATACGTACCCCTATTGAAAATCACTTGTTTTTGGGAAAATTCATGTCCACACAGCCTAAGACATGGGCATGTGCTCAACCGTGTGTGACACACAACCATGTGTCCCCTATATGTTTTATGCAAGTCAGGTCGTTACACGGCCTAGCACACAGGCGTGTATGGTATTTCGAGAGTTACACAGCCTGGCACATGGGTGTGTGGCTTGGCCGTCGACCTAACTCAAAGAGTTACACGAGAAAGAACATGGGTTGGAACACGGCCATGTGTCCCTATTTTAATTGTTACTATGACGCCCTAAACTCGGCCTAAAACTTTAGATCGAATCCCAGAGGTTACATTGATCACCGAAGTGATCGTAGGAAAATTTTACAAAACAAGTTATCTCAAATTCCATTACAAACATATTTAACTCTTTACGAACCAAGGGCATTTACCCCTTTAGATTTCAATAAGAAAAGTTAAGTTTAATTTATGAACAAAATAATATTTATGAGAAAAATCAAAACAGAGCCTGTACCACAGCTTTTACAAAAGCTTACAGTTCAAAACTGAATTACAAAAATAGAAATTGAAAAGAAGATCTGTTAATTTGTTTTTTTCACCATGATTGTTTGAGACCTCCGTATACTGAGTCCAACGTCAGAATTTAAATATGCACTTGCAAGGGAAACACTAAAGGGTCAGCTACACGAGCTCAATGTGAGTTCAAAATGACTAACAACAGATTTAAAGAAGAGAACTCCATATGGTAGTTCATTGGCCAAACATACCTACAAAGACATGCAGAAGCAGAAAAAAACTCGGAACCAGCATTCCAGCACACGTAACAATCAAGCACACCAACTTACACATAAAATACTCAACACAATCGTTATTCAGACAAACAAAATACGGTCAAGTAATCTTACACCTAGAACACTTTAACAGATCCATATGAATGCAGTCAGGAATTAAAAACCCACACATCCAGCCAAAACACCTCTTCGTCCCTCGATCACACCCCAAAGAGATATTTAAGCTCATCCAACCAAACACACCACTAGGACCTCGAATGCCCATCCAACTCTACACACTATGTATGTGGTCTAAGCCACTCAGATAAGAATAAGCAGCATGGCTGGTGTATAAGCGGTATAGTGATTACTACACAACAGAGTTGATGTCCATGTGGTATAGTGCAGTAATCCGCTATACGAATAAGTTGCAATAAAACTGCCAAATCAGATTAGAATCATTCTTCCTTCTCTTCACAACCAACCCAAAAATTTACTTATACAAGTGTATGTATGCATACAATCCCACAGAAATAATGAACGCATTAATAGATAGTCAAACATGTGCACATACACCTGGCTAACTGAGTTCAAAATCAGTCATCCACACCACAGTCACAAATAACATATAAGCACAACACATAGCCACAGATACAGAGACATAATTACCCTTACTAAAGCCTAGTCAAGGGCTGGAATACACAAACGCATTTTTAGATAAAAAACATACACAAACTAAAATTGGTGACTTAAGAGCACACGACCGTGCGGGGGGTCGAAATGCCCATGTGGAGGGAGGCACATAGCAGCGTGGCTGAGGCACATGACCGTGTGAGCTAGGGATACGATCGTGTGAACAAGCCATGTAACTCATTGTCCAAATATGCTAAAATAGGGAGCATGGTAGACACGACCGTGTGAGTGTCTCACACGCTCATTTGCCCACCAGACACGCCATGTGCCAAAACACATGCCCGTGTGGAATACCTAAATCCCAAAATTAACCACACGGCCGTGTGGCCAGGCTGTGTGGTACCAAATAACTAAATCCCTAATTCCCAAACACACACACCCGTCTGCCCGGGGGACACGACCGTGTGAAAATCCACAAAAATCCCCAAGTCACCTACACAGCCGTGTGGTAAAATTTTTTCCCGGAAACCCTAATTCCTAATCGCATACGGCTGTGTGGGCCACTCGTGTTGGGGCACACGCCAGTGTGGCCTCTTGCGTGGTCATGAAAGCACACTGAAATTGGCGACTGATCGTGCCTTTGTTGTCGAAACACTCCCAATCCTTAACTACTAAAAAATATATCAAAATCAAACCTAAATCTAAGCTATTTCATGATAATTTCCCTTTTTGAAATATCAATTCCACAGGCACACAACGATTTTCAATTTCACAAAAATAAACCACAAATCATTAACAAAAATTTAAAAGGTTCGAAACCCACACCTAATTCGCGATTGGAGACATCCAAAACCCAACTTGACGACCAGGAAATCAAAGCTCTTCCAAAACCACATCACCATCGTTTTCAAAAATAAAGAAAAGAAAAAAAAACAAAAGGAAGGGGAAAAGGAGAACGTCTAGAGAGAATAAAATAATAATAATAAATATAAATGATTATAAATTAACTTAAAACCAAACTACTATTTAACAAAACAAAACAAAATAAAAATACTTCTCCAAAATACACACTCAAAGGCTCGAACTCAAAACCTTGAGGTACACTAACACTCACTCAACCACCAGACCAAAAAGCCCATTCTAACACTTAAACACGCAACCAAACACAATAGCACAACCTACTCACTAACCCTAACCACAAACTTCAAAACTTCTAACCCAAAATTTAGTGTGTTGCAACTTACCCCTCCTTAAAGAAATTTCATCCCCGAAATTTAAATATGACAGAATAGTGGTATAACAGAAGCTACACTACAACGTTCCCACTGCGTACTCTAGTCCCAAGGCGCTACATATTTGTCTATCACACACAATTGCAATGCTCTAATCAAAACGCCAAACCATTCCCAACCATACATGTCTCAAAGTCGTCGAGGACACTCTCGGATCCGATGCTCTGTGGACCCGTATCAAAACATGCTCCCACTTTTTTCCAGTAATTGCCCGGATGGCATTTCTTATAGTACTCACAAAACAAAGCGCTCAAACCACTACCGATGCCCTTTAGAAAATAGTTATTGCCAGTCGAATGCGTTTTAACATGCTTCGCATAACGAGGCTTTAACCTGGAGAACTACGATCTCTTTTCTTCTCATAATCTATGCACCTAGCTTGAAGCATTTCACTAGTCCCCCTTATCCTAGCCTCAAACATTTTCTCTATCACTTCTCTCACTGCTCGAGTCAATGCCTCAGTACCAGGCTCAGGGTTATCACTACCCGAAGTTGGCAAAATCTCATTGACCTCTGAATCTTGAACAGACATGTGTCTCGGAGGAGCAGATGACTCATCTTAATCTTGCTTGCCTTCAAATCCATATTAGTCTTGTGGCTAACTTAGAACATCTACATTTTTAGAAAACAAACACAAAATAAATGAAAAAATCTGCATTTCTAGCATCACAATTTCAAATTTCCACCTAGACCAGCATCAGAGTCTCAGGCATTTCATTTTCATAAAATATTTCCGAAACACAAAAAATTTCAACTTACTATGGTAAAGTTTCTAAAAAAAATTCAAAATAACCACGTACGCACACGGATA
>NC_053427.1:34015131-34187141 GCF_007990345.1 Gossypium hirsutum | reverse complement strand
AGTTGTTCGATTATTCACTCCTTCGGCATACATCCCTACGAATAGACATCATATACAATAGGCAGATAAACTCACATAAAATGAGTCATGTGACATAGAATATCGTATGATTTCACATCACCTCTCACACTGATCCGATGTCACATAATCATAGGAATGTCTCATAGATTGCCTCGTATGCATCACATAACTACTTATGATTAGTGCAAATCAAGCTCACATATAAACTTGGAGTACATACCTGTTTAACCTTTCGCATTGAATATATTATAAGCATTCTTATTACGAAGTCTTACCCGGACATAATCTCCACACGAAGTTATCGGGTCTTACCCGGACAAATTCCACACGTAGTCATCGGGTCTTTAGAGCTCGGATATAGTACGACACAAGCTTACGGACATTAATCAATGATAATATTCTGCATAAACCTGCGGGGTTTAACCCGGATATAGTACTGACACAAATGCCTTCGGACTTATCACATTATACACTTTCACATCCATCACGTTGGCCACTCGGCCCTGTCACATATATACACTTCACATTCATCACATCGGCCATTAGGCCTTATCACATATACACTCTCCATTCATCACATCGGCCATTAGGCCTTATCACATATATATACACTTTCACATTCATCACATCGGCCATTAGGCCTTATCACATATACACTCTCACATTCATCACGTCGGCCATTAGCTTATCACATATATATACACTTTCACATTCATCATCGCATTAGGCCTTATACATATATACACTTCATTTATTCACTATACTTCACTACCATATACTATCATGTACAGACTTGGTCTTGGCCGAATCTACATCCATCACTTTCCAATGAATAATTCAATTTTTACGCCATACTATCATTTCATATTAGAATACTCATAAGCTTACAATATCACGATTTAGAATTCAAGTATGGGTTTAATCACTAGCTTATGAGCAACTAAACAAGTTTTATCCATGTTTACAACAAATCACATATTCACTACGAGCTGTTTTCCTGAGCAATGGTCACTGAATTATTTATAACCGGAGCTACAAAACTCCAAATCACTTGCCGTTAATTTTTCCTGAATATAGACTCGTATATCTTCCATCCATAAAATTTCCAGAATTTTAGGTTCGGCCAATCAATACCAGATTTTTCTTAAGTTTCCCTGTTTCACTGTTTGACTAATCTGACCACTCTTCACTACGAATCAAATTTCTCATTTTACAGAATTCAAAATGTGTTGTATTTGATTTCATTTGAAACTAGGCTCATTAAGGAGTCTCAGCATATAAATTTTATCTTATAACCATTTTGTACAATTTATAATGATTTTCTAAAAACAGAACAGAGGATTACAGTGTCATTCTGCGCTGTCTCACACAACTTTAAGTATCTCATTATCGGAAATTCCTTTGCTTACACGGTTTCTTTTATAAGAAACTAGACTCATTAGGCTTTAATTACATAATTTATCCAGCTTTTAACTCAACTCCACAATTTATGGTAATTTTTCCAAAACACGCTACTGCTGCTGTCCCTAGCAGATTTATACAATTTACTCTGTAAAGTTCTCATTCACATATTTAAAACATAATATCATATTCATCCCGTTTTAAAACTTAAGACTTACAAGGGAATCAAACTCAAATACTTAAGAACTTACCTTAAATGTCGTCGGACAACTACAAATCGACTATTCCATTTGTTTCGCTTTTCCCTTTTCCGAGTTAAGTTCCTTTCGCTCTTGAGCTAGGTAAAATAAATTAGTTTGTTTAATTACTTAACTAATTTATTTAGATTCAAACATTAATAATTTTCTTAATAAGAAACATACGACAACTCATTAACATCCATTCATTCACATCTTTATTCTTGATTACAATCGGCCATTATAACATATACAATGCATATTAACCACTTTGACCGATTGTCCATTAACCACTAACCAAAACTCATCAAATTAATGGACTATTTATTTAAATAATCCTTTATTATAATCTCACTTTGAAATTTAATACTAATTACTAATTTATCTCCCACTTAAGTTACTCATTGTACTTACTTAAACACTAATAATTAAAAATTATCAAACTATCATTCTACTCGTTTCTAAAATGACTATGTAAATATTAATCTCAATTCATATACCATTTAATTCAAAACATTTAGCTACTTATTTACACTTTTACACATTTTCCCCAAAACATTTACATCCTATACAATTTAATCCGTCATATCCACCAAGTTAATTCCACAATTAACACATAACCCACTATTGCCAAATACTTAACCCTTAATATACAGCGTATATATGTATATCTTTAATTATAATAAAATCCTTCTCATTTATAATTTACTCAATTAAATCCTTAATTTTTAATGTAGTAAAAATTTACTCTATAAAATAACACAAATTCAACATCAAGCACCCAAACAAACTCTTTCAAATAAAGACTTCAAATTATGTCAATGACGTATTTTTTTATATACATTGATAATTTCACATAATAAACAATTTAATCCACCATATTTTTAAAATTTTCCTTAATAATCCTCAATGTGAAATTTCATGAATTGACTTTGCAAATCATCTCACTTCACTTCCAACTTTAAAAATCTACCATAATAATATTAAGAACTTAGATTTTCTACCGTAGTAATTTCTATTAACTACAATCATTCCACAAATTTCAACATGGGTATGCTAGTTCATGATCCTAAGGTTCCAAAAATATAAATTATAAGCAAAAATGATCATTAACATACCAACTAATTTGAGCTTCAAACTAAAACAACAATGGCCGAATATGCTTTCTCCTTTCCCCCAAATCAACATGCACAGAAAAATGAAACTTAAAACTCATTCCCTCTCTCCACTGAGCTATTTGTTTCTTCTTTTTTTTTATTCCTTAACAATATAAAATTATACAACCATCATAAGTAATTATTTATGTCTATTTTTAATATAAATTCCTCATCATGGCCGGCCACTATAAACAAAAAGGAATATTTGACATGCAAATCCCTCATGTTAACATTTCATGCATTATTTGACACTTTACAAATTTACCTATCACACTTTCAAGTTTTATCACATGAGTCCTATCTTATAAATTTTACATACAAATGACAAAATCAAAGCATGAAACTTTCACACATGCATTTACACATATAATAAACATAGAATTTAACAGTTAATTATTTTTATGACTCAGTTTTGTGGTCCTAAACCACTTTCCGACTAGGGTCAAATTAGGGATGTCACAACTCTCCCCTCTTTAGGGATTTTCGTCCTTGAAAATCTTACTAGTGACTACGTTAGGATAACATCCTCTTGTTTTAAAACAAATACATAACATCAACTCAGATATTCATAACCCACATTTTCATTCATATATATATAAGCCGTAACATGGCCGAAAGTATACATGTTCTTAAACATCCTAATGAATATCCTTTATAACATTATCATATCTAAATTTTCAACTTAACTTATTTCCAAAGAAGATCAACTTCCACGTACCTGAACATTTAGTTCATTCAATACATCCAGTCATAGTTAACGTTACCCGTATACAGTCGAATAGGCATAAAGCCTAATATAATACACTGGCATGAGATTTATTCTAGCGCATAACTCGTATATCCAAAATTATCAACATTCATCAAAATTCTTTCAAACTTTCGAATGTCGAAACTTAATCAAAATAATTTCTTGAACAAGATTAACAAAATAGTGTCCATTCAGCAATAGTACATATAGCTCTTACAATGCCATATCCTAGATATGGTCTTACATATTCTCACATATCGAGCCAATGCCATGTCCCAGACATGGTCTTACACACTATCTCAAATCAATGCCTTCGTCCCAGACGAGGTCTTACATGAATTCCACTTCACACACTTAGTGCCCACTGACCGATCTCGCACTCATAGTGCTCGGTTAAAGGAATTCGTGCACACACAGTGCCTCTAATCATTCACACACATAGTGCTCTTATTCATTCGTTATTACACATTGAAATGACTTAACCAAGCCTATAAACATCATGTATGTACACTTGTAAACATATCATCTCATTTAAATTTGAATTCGTATAGTAATGAACACTTAAACCTTGCTCAAATTACCGGCACGAAGCCTACTAGGCACGAAGGCACGAAGGCCCGAATACACGTCACCAGCATGATTGCTCTTCGGGACCTAGCCCGGATATAACACCAGCACGAATGCTCTTCGGGGTTTAGCACGGATATATCACTAGCACGAATGCTCTTCGGAACTTAGTCCGGATACATCACTAGCACGAATGCTCTTCGGAACTTAGTCTGGATATGGTCACTTAGCACAAAGCCTTCGGGACTTAGCCCAGACATCATTCAAATAACCATGCACATTTAACAACAAATCATGGCACATTCTTATTTCATTTTCGTTAGCAAAACTCAAACACAAGACACTTATCATTCTTGCAATTTCGGCTCAATAGCCATACACAAAGAGCATGATTTTGATTTGCTTAAAACATGATCTAATCAAATCATAATTTAAGCTCTATTACTCAAGAACTTACCCCTTTCCGCTATCCGAAATCGACTCGGTAAGGTCGCACCCTTAATATAAATAATTGATAGAAAATATATATATATAGTGGGTTCGCACACATAGTGCTTAATAATCAACCACGCACACTTAGTGCCATGTACTTTAAACTCGCACACTTAGTGCCATGCATTTCAAGCCCGCACACTTAGTGCCAATCTCACAACCGTGAACACTTATTGCCCGCACACTTAGTGCCAATCTCACAACCGTGAACACTTATTGCCCGCACACTTAGTGCTGAAACCAACCACTCTATACGCTTCACTGCCTTTTACATTCGACAATTTCGTCTCTACATACATATACACATATAGCAATACACATTAGTATATCATTTACATTACTTGAATACAAACACAACATACTTATCGACCGTTCAACTTCCAGTTCCATAGCCACATAAAAAATCACATTTATAGTCATAACACTCCTTCAAAATTGCATCACTTATACCCTTATAATTCAATCCAAATCGAAATTCAAATACGAGTACATGATACGTACCTGATCAACTTAATAATTTAGGCATATCTAAATGAAGTTATATCGCAAATTCTCATAGTCAGAAGCTTGCTACAGCTCGATTGGGATCAAGATTCATTACAATACAGCAAACACATTTTAATAGCCAAAAATCATCACACTATCATTTTATCACTTTATGGCATGTATAAATAGACTCACGCGTGCTACGTTAGTCCTAGAATCGACTAAACCTGGCTCTGATACCAATAAAATTGTAACACCCCGTACTCGAGACCGTTGCCGGAGTCGGACACGAGGGGTTCACAGACTAAATTCGCTTACTATCGCAGTCCATTTTAAAATTTTCCAGGCAGTTGGCTAACTGTGACACTGTCACCTTAAAAATCATATCTTGAGATTCACAACTCCAAAATCAGTTTCGTAATTTTTCCCTAAAACTAGACTCATATGCCCATCTACATATTTTTTTTCTAGAATTTTTGGTCGGGCCAATTAGTACAGTTTATTAGTCAAAGTCTCCCATGTTACAGGGATTGACTACACTGACCTTTGCGCATTACGACTTGGATATCTCCCTGCACAGAGCTTCAATACTGATGCCGTTTGTTTCTTTAGAAACTAGACTCAGAGAGGAATCTATACATGTATGGCATGACTCCTAATTATCTCTGGTTAATTTATAATGAATTTCCAAAGTCGGAATAGGGAATCCAGAAACCGTTCTGACCCTGTCTCACGAGAACCTTAATATCTCTTAACATACTGTCCATATGATCGTTTCGCTACTTTCCTATGAAAATAGATTCATCAAGGTTCGTTTACATAATTTATTCATTATTTAATTCCAATCCTACTATTTTTAGTGATTTTCCAAATCTACATCACTGCTGCTGCCAGCATCTGCCTTTAAGGTAGACTTTACCTATTTCATAGTTTCCATGATTCAACTAGCCCTTTTAGCATAAATAGCACAAATTATGATAGTGATTAACCATTCCATACCAAATGATTATAACATTATGCTCAAACATATATAAGCCATTTTCGCATGGCTATATACATTAACCAAAATATTCTTCCGCCACTAGTCTATTTTATACATGCCATAAGATAATCCAAACATAGCAGTACCAAACAGTGGATAGTGATAGTGTGACTAGTTGCTGACGATCCCCGAGCCTGTAGCTTCGCAATGAGATCTATAAAACAGAGGAAACAGAGTAAACGGAGTAAGCATTACAATGCTTAGTAAGTTTTAAGCAGTGTCAACAGATAACAATCAATTATAACATAGTTGTTCGTATTTTTATTTCACTCTTCCTTCGGGCATACCATCCCTTTACCGAATATGCACATCTCATCATATACAATAGGCAGATAAACTTTCACATAAAAGTGAGCTCATGTGACATAGATATATCGTATGATTTCACATCACCTCTCACACTGATCCGATGTCACATAATCATAGGAATAGTCTCATAGATTGCTCTCGTATGCATCACATAACTACCTTATGATTTAGTGCAAATCAAGCTCACATATAAACTTGGAGTACATACCTGTTTAACCTTTCGCATTGAATATATTTATAAGCAATTCTTATTACGAAGTCTTACCCGGACATAATCTCCACACGAAGTTATCGGGTCTTACCCGGACAAAATTCCCACACGTAGTCATCGGGTCTTTAGAGCTCGGATATAGTACGAGCACGAAGCTTACGGACATTAATCAATGATAATATTCTCGCATAAAGCCTGCGGGGTTTTAACCCGGATATAGTACTGACACAAATGCCCTTCGGGACTTATCACATTTATACACTTTCACATCCATCACGTTGGCCACTCGGCCCTGTCACATATATACACTTTCACATTCATCACATCGGCCATTAGGCCTTATCACATATATACACTCTCACATTCATCACATCGGCCATTAGGCCTTATCACATATATATATACACTTTCACATTCATCACATCGGCCATTAGGCCTTATCACATATATACACTCTCACATTCATCACGTCGGCCATTAGGCCTTATCACATATATATATACACTTTCACATTCATCACATCGGCCATTAGGCCTTATCACATATATACACTTTCACATTTATTCAATATACTTCACATACCACATATACTATCATGTACAGACTTGGTCTTGGCCGAATCTACATCCATCACTTTCCAATGAATAATTCAATTTTTACGCCATACTATCATTTCATATTAGAATACTCATAAGCTTACAATATCACGATTTAGAATTCAAGTATGGGTTTAATCACTAGCTTATGAGCAACTAAAACAAGTTTTATCCATGTTTACAACAAAATCACATATTCACTACGAGCTATTTTCCTGAGCAATGGTCACTGAATTATTTATAACCGGAGCTACAAAACTCCAAATCACTTGCCGTTAATTTTTCCTGAATATAGACTCGTATATCTTCCATCCATAAAATTTCCAGAATTTTAGGTTTGGCCAATCAATACCAGATTTTTCTTAAAGTTTCCCCTGTTTCACTGTTTGACTAATCTGACCACTCTTCACTACGAATCAAATTTCTCATTTTACAGAATTCAAAATGTGTTGTATTTGATTTCATTTGAAACTAGGCTCATTAAGGAGTCTCAGCATATAAATTTTATCTTATAACCATTTTTGTACAATTTATAATGATTTTCTAAAAACAAAACAGAGGATTACAGTGTCATTCTGCGCTGTCTCACACAACTTTAAGTATCTCATTATCGGAAATTCCTTTGCTTACACGGTTTCTTTTATAAGAAACTAGACTCATTAAGCTTTAATTACATAATTTATCCAGCTTTTAACTCAACTCCCACAATTTATGGTAATTTTTCCAAAACACGCTACTGCTGCTGTCCCTAGCAGATTTATACAATTTACTCTGTAAAGTTCTCATTCACATATTTAAAACATAATATCATATTCATCCCGTTTTAAAACTTAAGACTTACAAGGGAATCAAACTCAAATACTTAAGAACTTACCTTAAATGTCGTCGGACAACTACAAATCGACTATTCCATTTGTTTCGCTTTTCCCTTTTCCGAGTTAAGTTCCTTTCGCTCTTGAGCTAGGTAAAATAAATTAGTTTGTTTAATTACTTAACTAATTTATTTAGATTCAAACATTAATAATTTTTCTTAATAAGAAACATACGACAACTCATTAACATCCATTCATTCACATCTTTATTCTTGATTACAATCGGCCATTATAACATATACAAATGCATATTAACCACTTTGACCGATTGTCCATTAACCACTAACCAAAACTCATCAAATTAATGGACTATTTATTTAAATAATCCTTTATTATAATCTCACTTTGAAATTTAATACTAATTACTAATTTATCTCCCACTTAAGTTACTCATTGTACTTACTTAAACACTAATAATTAAAAATTATCAAACTATCATTCTACTCGTTTCTAAAATGACTATGTAAATATTAATCTCAATTTCATATACCATTTAATTCAAAACATTTAGCTACTTATTTACACTTTTACACATTTTCCCCAAAACATTTACATCCTATACAATTTAATCCGTCATATCCACCAAGTTAATTCCACAATTAACACATAACCCACTATTGCCAAATACTTAACCCTTAATATACAGCGTATATATGTATATCTTTAATTTATAATAAAATCCTTCTCATTTATAATTTACTCAATTAAATCCTTAATTTTTAAATGTAGTAAAAATTTACTCTATAAAATAACACAAATTCAACATCAAGCACCCAAACAAAACTCTTTCAAATAAAAGACTTCAAATTATGTCAATGACGTATTTTTTTTTATATACATTGATAATTTCACATAAATAAACAATTTAATCCACCATATTTTTAAAATTTTCCATAATAATCCTCAATGTGAAATTTCATGAATTGACTTTGCAAATCATCTCACTTCACTTTCAACTTTAAAAATCTACCATAATAATATTAAGAACTTAGATTTTCTACCGTAGTAATTTCTATTAACTACAATCATTCCACAAATTTCAACATGGGTATGCTAGTTCATGATCCTAAGGTTCCAAAAATATAAATTATAAGCAAAAATGATCATTAATATACCAACTAATTTGAGCTTCAAACTAAAACAACAATGGCCGAATATGCTTTCTCCTTTCCCCCAAATCAACATGCACAAAAAAATGAAACTTAAAACTCATTCCCTCTCTCCACTGAGCTATTTGTTTCTTCTTCTTTTTTTATTCCTTAACAATATAAAATTATACAACCATCATAAGTAATTATTTATGTCTATTTTTAATATAAATTCCTCATCATGGCCGGCCATTATAAACAAAAAGGAATATTTGACATGCAAATCCCTCATGTTAACATTTCATGCATTATTTGACACTTTACAAATTTACCTATCACACTTTCAAGTTTTATCACATGAGTCCTATCTTATAAATTTTACATACAAATGACAAAATCAAAGCATGAAACTTTCACACATGCATTTACACATATAATAAACATAGAATTTAACAGTTAATTATTTTTATGACTCAGTTTTGTGGTCCCAAAACCACTTTCCGACTAGGGTCAAATTAGGGATGTCACATAGCATCCAGTAAGACTCTACCTGTTGAGTCTACTGAGTTCGTAATTCGAGTGTCAACCCTTTGGGTCAATACGTACTTGTTGATAAAGTGTGTAAGAGATGCCCTCTAATAATCCGAGAATCCTGTTTTTCGGCCGATTTGATGCTTTTACCATTTGACGAATTTGATGTCATTCTTGGTATGGATTGGTTGAAAGAGGTTAGCTTTTTGGGGCACGTGGTGTCCGCATCGGGTGTTAGAGTGGATCTGAACAAAATTTCGGCCATACTCGATTGGAAACCTCCGAGGAATATTACTGAAGTTAGGAGCTTTTTGGGACTTGCCGGATACTACCGACGGTTTATAAGGGGTTTCTCGATGATAGCTGCACCGTTGACGAAACTACTCCAAAAAGATGTTGAGTTTGAATGGAGAGAAAACTGTCAGAAGAGTTTCGATCGACTAAAGACCTGTTTAACCGAAGCTCCAGTGCTAGTACAACCGGAGTCCGGCAAAGAGTTTGTCATTTATAGTGATGCATCCTTACTTGGGCTAGGTTGTGTGTTGATGCAAGAAGGTCGAGTTGTGGCTTACGCGTCGAGACAATTAAAGCCGCATGAGAGAAACTATCCGACCCATGATCTTGAATTGGCGGCCATAGTGTTCGCCCTGAAAATATGGCGGCATTACTTGTTTGGGGAAAGGTGTCATATTTATTCGGACCACAAAAGTCTTAAATATTTGATGACTCAAAGAGATCTAAATCTGCGACAAAGACGTTGGCTTGAGTTGTTGAAAGACTATGAACTTGTTATTGATTATCACCCGGGAAAGGCTAACGTGCTTGCCGATGCTTTAAGTCGGAAAGCACTGTTTGCTTTGAAAGCGGTGAATGCTCACTCGTCCGTCTCACCCGATGGGGTGCTAGTAGCTGCATTAGAGGCCAAACCATTATTGATTCGTCAAATACTTGAATCCTAGAAAGTCGACGCTGAATTGCTCACTAAACGAGCTGAATGTGCTTCGAATGAGGAATCGGAGTTTCAGATTGACGACAGTGATTGCTTGACGTTCAGAGGTCAATTATGTGTTCCAAGAAATTCAGAACTTATTTCGATGATTTTGGACGAGGCTCACAGTAGTCGAATGTCAGTCCACCTAGGTAGTACTAAAATGTACAATGACCTGAAACATCAATTTTGGTGGCCCGGTATGAAACGAGACATTTCTGAATTTGTTTCAAGGTGTTTGATATGCCAACAAGTAAAAGCGGAACATCAAGTGCTGTCGGGATTACTTCAGCCGATCATGATACCCGAATGGAAGTGGGATCAGGTAACGATGGATTTTGTATCTGGATTGCCATTGTCATCAAGCAAGAAAGATGCAATCTGGGTTATTGTTGATAGATTGACCAAGTCTGCTCATTTTATCCCTGTCCGTACAGATTTGTCGCTCGATAAATTGGCAGAATTATACATCTCTCAAATTGTTCGATTGCATGGGGTACCTACTTCTATCGTGTCGGATAGAGACCCAAGATTTACATCGCGATTTTGGAAAAAGTTACAAGAAGCGTTGGGTACTAAGATGCATTTTAGCACCGCATTTCATCCCCAGACTGATGGCCAATCTGAACGAATAATTTAGATACTCGAGGATATGTTGAGATGTTGCGTCTTAGAGTTTTGTGGTTCATGGGAAAGATATTTGCCTTTGATTGAATTTGCTTACAACAATAGCTTTCAATCAAGCATTAAGATGGCACCTTACGAGGCCTTATACGGTCGTAAATGCCGTACCCCATTATTTTGGACTGAACTTAGTGAAAGTAAAATTTTTGGGGTTGATTTGATTAAGGATGCTGAGCAAAAAGTTCGAGTAATTTGTGAAAGTTTGAAAGCCGCTTCGGATCGTCAAAAGTCGTATGCGGATTCGAAAAGAAAAGACATTGAATATTAGGTTGGAGACAAAGTATTTCTCAAAGTTTCACCCTGGAAGAAGGTGCTTAGATTTGGTCGTAAGGGAAAACTAAGTCCAAGGTTCATCGGTCCGTATAAAGTATCCGAACGAGTTGGACCAGTTGCATACCGATTAATTTTGCCCCCTGAGCTTGAAAAGATTCACAACATTTTCCATGTCTCGATGCTTCGACGATATAGGTCAGACCCGTCGCACGTAATCACTCCATCTGAGATCGAGATTCAGCCTAACTTGAGTTATGAAGAAGAACCGGTTCGCCTTTTGATGCGTGAAGTAAAAGAGTTGCGAAATAAGAAAATCCCATTAGTGAAGGTGTTGTGGCATAAACCCGGAATTGAAGAAGCCACTTGGGAACTTGAGAACTCTATGAAGGATCGATATCCAAAATTATTTACCGGTAAGATTTTCGGGGACGAAAATTTCTTATGTGGGGGAGAGTTGTGACAACCCTAATTAGACCGTGGTCGGAATGTGGTTTCGAGACCACATTACCGAGCCAAAAATTTATTTTTGTGTTTTAATTACATAAATTTTTGTGTGACAGTGAATATATGAGAAATTAAATGCTTAATATTAGCTTTAGGAATGTGAATTAATTCGAAAAAGACATAGTTGACGAAGTTAGAAAAGATGATAGATGAATTATAAGGAGTAATTAATAATAGGGAGAGGAAGCATGGCTTTGCAAGTCAAATTACCCATAAAATACATGGTGGCCGGCCAATGAGTGATGATGCTCCACTCATTCTAATTTAATATGTTTTTTTAGTTAACAAATGATGGGAATAATAATACGAAAGTGAACAAAAAAAAGGGGGTGTTCATACTTGCCATCTCCTAGCCGAAAAACCAAGAAAAAGAAAGGGATAAAAATTTTGAAGAAGTTCGGCCATTGCTTGTATCTAGGAGGAGTGTTTGATGTCGTGGCATGAAAATGAGAGAGTTTGAATACTTAATAAGGAGGGAAGAAGGAGTGTTCATGTTTTCTTTCTTTTGCAATTGTCGTAACTAGAGGAAGAAGAGGAAGCAAGATTCGGCCAAGGTGGTCCTTTAGATCAAGGTATGTTCAATGATATTTTTGGAAGTTTACACAACCTTTGGGTGATGAGTCTAAATTCTATCTACCCCATGGTTGGATTTGGGGTTGTCGGAGAGTTAGGCTTTGACTAAGAAGCTTAAAAATTTTAGTTGATACCTTGATGCTATTAACATGTTAGTTATATGTATGTGTTAAATTGCTTGTTATGTTAGCATGAAAGTTGAAGTTGTTAAGTCACTTTGTTGGAGGTGCCGAATTTAGGACTAAGAAGAGAATGAGTATTCGGCTAACATGGTTGAAAGGTGGATATGCCATTTTTTAGATTTAGACTATGAGAATGGCTATAATGGGCATTAAGATGTGGAACTTAAGAAATGTAGTTATATGTGGATTTACATGATGCTACAAATAGATGTGAAAATATGCTAGATTAGGAAAATTCGATCAAGTGTTCATGAGATGAAATTAGATGTTTAAATGATGTTATAGTTGACATTGTACATACATTCGGCCATCTAATTGAGTATGAAGGTAGTGTTAAATCTAATTGTGATGCCCATTCGGAAGTGTATATATATATACATAAGTATGCCCATTCGTGAGGTTACCTTTGATTATGTGTATAATCGACTAAATGGGTAATTAGTGAGGATGGTTGCCGAATATACTAACAAACATATGCATGTGTAATTGGATTATAAATATTTAGCAAGGTGGTTAAACTAGTTGATTTATTGATTAAGCTCAAGGAGTTAAAGGAGGAGAATCAAGCAAAGGCAAAGAAAAGATCATCGAGTAGCCGAGTTGGAACCGTCTTACCCAACACAAGGTAAGTCATTAAGCATATATTTTGTATTAATTTAAATGGTCATAACGTCTATGTAATGATGCTGAATGGAATGATAAATATATATATACATGTATGCATGGGGTGATGAAAGTATTGAATGAAAAAGAAAAGAGGTGAGATGTATTGAGTTGTTGGTTTCGGCACTAAGTGTGCGGGTGTAAACATTTATGATCATGAGATTGGCACTAAGTGTGCGGGTTCAAATTGTATAGCACTAAGTGTGTGAGTTTGATTATATAGCACTAAGTGTGCGAGTTCGACTATTAAGCACTAAGTGTGAGGGCTTATTATACATTCTCTAATAAATATACATGCTCTAAGTGTGCGGCCTTATCGAGTCAATCATGGACAGCGGTACGAGTAAACACCTTGAGCTCATGAGGAATAGACATTTTATTTATATTTGGGATTGAGCTTGGTAAGTCTTGAACCTATGTGGTGATTATACTTGAAGATAACTGCATCTAATGTCATATGGTGTAATGTATGAAATGTCAAAGTAGGGCTTGGTATGAGATCGAACCGAAATGCCTAAGGAATTATAGCACAGTTTGGGTATGGATGGAGGATTTTAATCCCATATTATTTATTTTCTCTTATGATATATTATTACTGAACGGCAATGTAATGCTTATGACTTACTGAGTTATATACTCACTCGGTGTTTGCTTGTCACCTGCTTTAGGTTTCTTGGACTCGTCTTTTTGCGTGCTCGGGACTGTCATCGAAGTCATCACACCGGAAGCAACTTTTGGTATCTTCTTTTTAGTCCGTCTAGGAGAACATTTCGGCATGTATAGGCTAATATGTTTTGTTGAAATTTGGTATGTAAACTTTTAGCCATGCGAAAATGGCATAAATGTTCGGTTGGATTTGGTTCTATAATGTTAGGTCGCAAGTCTTGGAAATTCGATTTTTATGCCATATGTCATGGTTGATTATTTTTTGTGTTAAAATTCATGATATGGCAATAGTGTAGTAGGGAGATGTTTGACAATGATTAGCCTTTGGCATGGCTAGTCATGATCATAATTTGTGATATATATGATGAATTACTAGTTAGATCAAGGAGAAATCACGAGATAGGCATAGTTGCTTTAGTAATAGATGCTGGCAGCAGCAGTGACGTGAGATTGAAAAATCACTAAAAATAGTAGGAATGGAATTAATTAATGAATAAATTATGTAATCGAAGCTTGATGAGTCTATTTTCATATAGAAGAAACGAAACGACCATATGAGCTGTATGTTAGGAGATAATTAAACTCTTGTGAAACAGAGCCAGAGCGATTTCTGGATCCCCTGTCCCGACTTTAGAAATTCACCCTAAATTAATCAGAGACAATTAGAAGTCATGCTTTATATGTATAGATTCCATTTTGAGTATAGTTTCATTAGAAACCAACGTCATAAGTATTGGAGCTCTGTAAAGGGAGATATCTAAGTCGTAATGCACAAGGGTCAGAGTAGTTGAACCCAGGAACAGGGACGACTTTAACCAATAAACTGTACCAATTGGCCCGGCCAAAAATTCTACCATATAGATATATGAGTCTAGTTCCGGGGAAAATTTACGGAACTGGATTTCAAGTTTCAGAACTCAAGATATGATTTTTAATACGACTCGTACGCAGATTGGCAGCTTGTCTGGGAAATTTCTAATAAGTGGTTTGAAGTCTGTTAACACCTCGTGTTCGACTCCGGCGACGGTATCGGGTTTGGGGTGTTACAAAGGATGTCAAGTTTGACTGGACAGAGAAATGCCAACAGAGTTTCGAGAAACTAAAGGCTCTGTTGACCGAAGCCCCAGTTTTCATGCAACCAGAATTGGGGAAAGAATTTGTGGTATATAGTGATGCCTCCTTAAATGGATTAGGGTGCGTGCTCATGCAAGAAGTCAAAGTGATAGCATATGCCTCGAGACAGCTAATGCCACACGAGAAGAATTATCCTACTCATGATTTGGAGCTAGCAGCCATCGCGTTCGCATTAAAAATTTGGAGACACCATTTGTATGGAGAGAGATGTCGAGTGTTCATTGACCATAAAAGTCTCAAGTATTTAATGACTCAGAAGAAGTTGAATCTACGGCAACGAAGGTGGCTAGAATTGATACGAGTTAGTGATTGACTACCACCCGGGGAAGGCAAATGTAGTTGCCGACGCTCTGAGTAGAAAATCATTATTCGCCTTGACGACTATGAATACTCAATTAACCGTGAATGATGATGGTTTGATTCTAGATGAGATGAGAGCTAGACCGATGTTCCTTTATGATATTTGTGAAGCTCAGAAAGGTGATAAGGATTTGCAAGCTAAGATGGCTCAGTGTGAGACGGGAAATGAATCAGAGTTTAGTATTGGTACCGATAATTGTATGATGTTCCGAGATAGAATTTGTGTACCCAATGATAATGAGCTCATTCAAAAGATTTTATGAGAGGCACATAGTGGTTGCTTGTCTATCCATCTGGGTAGTGTGAAAATGTATAACGACTTGAAGAAAATGTACTGGTGGTCGGGGATGAAAAGAGACATTTCTGAGTTTGTTTCTAAGTGTCTAGTTTGTCAACAAGTGAAGGCCGAACACTAAGTACCCTCGGGTTTACTTCAGCCTGTGATGGTCCCCAAGTGGAAGTGGGATCGGATTACTATGGACTTTGTGACGGGTTTGCTGGTAACCCAGAGGAAGAAAGATACCGTGTGGGTTGTGGTTGACCAATTATCAAAGTCGGCTCACTTTATCCCAATACATACAAACTTCTCACTTAATTAGCTAGTCAACTTGTATATTTCGAAATTGTGAGACTTCACGGAGTGCCCTTGTTGATTATTATGGATAGAGACCCAAGGTTTACCTCGAGGTTTTGGAAGAAGTTACAAGAGGCTTTGGGAACAAAGTTGAATTTTAGCATAGCTTTCCACCCACAAACTGACAGTCAGTCAGAAGGAGTAATTCAGATAATAGAAGACATGTTACGATGTTATGTTCTTGAGTTTCAAGGCAGTTGGGAAAGGTACTTACTGCTAGTTGAATTCGCCTACAACAACAGTTATCAGTCAAGTTTGAAAATGGCGCCTTATGAGGCTTTGTATGGGCGTAAGTGCCGAACGTCTTTCTTTTGGACCGAGCTGAGAGAGAATTGGATTCATGGGGTCGACTTAGTTAGAGAGACTGAAGAAAAGGTTAAAGTGATTCGTGATTGTATAAAGCCGCATCAGATAGACATAAATCCTATGCAAATTTAAAACGAAAGGAAATCGAGTTCCTAGTCGGTGATAAGGTATTTTTGAAAGTATCCCCATGGAAAAAGGTCCTTAGATTCCGTAGAAAAGGCAAGCTGTGCCCGCGGTTTATTAGACCATATGAGGTGACCGAGAAAATTAGAACGGTAGCATACCGGTTAGCCTTGCCTCATGAGCTAGAGAAAATTCATGATGTGTTCCATGTATCGATGTTGCGCCGCTACCGATCTGACCCCTCACACGTGATCTCACCGAAAGAGATTGAAATAAGCCCGGTTATGACCTATGGTGAAAAACCAATTAAGATTTTGGATCAAGAGGTCAAGAAGTTGAGAAATAAAAGTGTAGCACTCGTGAAGGTTTTGTGGCATAGACACGGAGTCGAATAAACCACATGGGAACCCGAGGAGACCATGAGAGACCAATACCTAAATCTATTCATCGGTAAGATTTTCGAGGATGAAAATCCCTAAAGGGGAGAATTGTAACAGCCTGATTTTGGGGCTAGTCAGAACAGTGGTCACAAAACCACTATTCCAAAGTCATAGAAATTATTTTAATATTATTTTATGTGTGATGGCATGATTATAAAGGTGCATGAAAATTTTGGTGAATTAATTTTAGCGTTTGAGAACTTAATTGCGAAAAAGGACTAAATCACATAAAGTGCAAAAGTCCTATTTTGATAGCTAAGGGTGTCAAATAGCTAGAGAACCAAAATTGGGGGTCTTTAAAGGGAAAATAGACCCTAAAAAGAGTGCTTGGCCAGCCATGTGGACAAGAACAGTCAAAAAGTCAAATTAGGTGGTTTTTGGTAGCATGTTTGACTAAAATAGAAATAAAATAAAAGAAAGATGATATCATCCCTTTTCACCATCGAAAATTTAGCCATTGTTGGGGTTTGAAAGCTTTAAAATTTCAGCAACTTGTAACCCTCTCAAGTAAGTGATCTTGATGGTTTTTCTTGATGATTTTTGTACTTTTAGAACCCTTATAACATGAGCTTTCAAATGAGGGGACTATTTTGCAAAACGGTTGAGAGTTTAGGGTATTCCCATGAAATCATATGTGTTGTTCACTAAAATTTTATGGAAGAATATGAGTTATGGTTGTGTAATAAACAACTTTTGTGAAGTAGATTCCATAAAAACCCTAACTAGGGACAATTTGCATAAGTTGAAAATTAGATGATAAATGTGAGAGATAATAAAAATTTTGTGTTGCTGTAAGAGTAAAAAGGGTTCGACTAGGCTTAAGATATGAAGAAATTTGGTAAAAATTAATTTCCGAGCCTAGGGGTAAAATGGTCATTTTGCAAAAGTCTAGGGGCAAAATGCTCAACTTGCCCAATTATGAATATTGAGATAGTAGAATTCCTGTTTGAACCTTAGGAAATAAACCAGATACTCATGCCATGACATTTGCGTTATTTGTGTGCTAGTGTAAGACATGTTTGGGACATGCATCGGCCACATTATGAGAGCCAGTGTAAGACCATGTTTGAGACATGGCATCAACATTGAGACGAGAGCTAGTGTAAGACATGTCTGGGACATGCATCGGCCTTGAGATGTAAGCCAGTGTAAGACATGTCTGGGACATGCATCGGCTACGAAATGTGTCAGTGTAATACCATGTCTGGGACATGGCATCGGCACGGATATGTGAGAGTTAGTGTAAGACCATGCCTGGGACATGACATCGGCCTCGATTTCTATAGTCAGTGTAAGACCATGTTGAGGACATGGCATCGACTTGATGGATGAGCTAGTGTAAGACCATGTCTGGGACATGGCATCGGCATTACACCATATGTTTAAGGCTTAATGAATATCCGATAGTATTCTAAATGGTTCAACGATGAGAGTTATAGTTTAAGTTAAATAAGAAAAGTATAACCATTTTGTGAGTGGTATAGGTACCTATTTGAAATGTATGAGATGTGAGCTTAATAAATGCTATGTGAATTGTATTGGATAGCGACGAGTAAGTTGTGCTTATGCCTATTTGTGTTATGAGCTTGATGATGAATGGTAAAGTTGTTGTTATATTTATTTGGATACAACTTACTAAGCTATATGCTTACCCTATTTCTTTCCATTTTCTTATAGTGCCGCCTAATTAGCTCGTGGATCAATAGACGTTAGAGGCATCGATCAGACTATCAATCAAAGCACTTGGTATAATTAGTTCTTAAATTTTGATTATGGCATGTAGAGGACACCTTGATTTTGTTTTAGTGTCACATTGTTTTGGGGTCAAATGTGTTGGCTTGTTTTAATATTTGACTCATTTTGTATAAGGCCATTAAAAAATGGCTAATATTCTAAGTTACTATATGAATGCAAAGTAGTCTTTCATGAATGTGAAATTATTGAGATGGTGGAATAGATTAAATGTATATAGGCCTTAGCTATAGTTGTTGGATTGAGAATTTATATTAAGTTAGATGTTGATATGTTGGCTGGTGATAGAATGTGTCTCAGGGTGGCAAAGGGCTTGGTTGATAGCCTTATATTGTCCACATGGGTAGTCACATGGGCTTGACACACGGCCAGCCCCATGGGCGTGCTGTCCTGCCGTGTGTCCCCTATGCGTAAAATTTTCAAGTCAGTATGCATGGTAATAAACACACGGGCTGTAACACCCCGAACCCGAGACCGTCGCCGGAGTCGAACACGAGGTGTTAACAGACTTCAAACCACTTATTTGACATTTCCCAGACAAGCTGCCAATCTGCGTACTAGTCGCTTTAAAAATCATATCTTGAGTTCTGAAACTCGAAATCCAGTTCTGTAAATTTTCCCTGGAACTAGACTAATATACCTATATGGTATAATTTTTGTAGAATTTTTGGTCGGGCCAATTAGTACAGTTTATTAGTCAAAGTCTCCCATGTTACAGGGATCGACTACACTGACCTTTGCGCATTACGACTTAAATATCTCCCTACACAGAGCTTCAATACTTATGGCGTTTGTTTCTGTAGAAACTAGACTCAGAGGGGAATCTGTACATATATGGCATGACTCCTAATTATCTCTGGTTAATTTATAATAAATTTCCAAAGTCGGAACAGGGAATCCAGAAACCGTTCTGGCCCTGTCTCACGAGAACCTGAATATATCTTAACATACTGTCCATATGATCATTTCGTTACTTCTATATGAAAATAGACTCATCAAGCTTCGATTACATAATTTATTCATTAATTAATTCCACTCCTACTATTTTTAGTGATTTTTCAATCTCACGTCACTGCTGCTGCCAGCATCTGTTACGAAAGCAACTATGCCTATTTCGTGATTTCTCCTTGATCTAACTAGTAATTCATCATACATATCACCAATTATGATCATGACTAGCCATGCCCAAGGCAAATCATTGTCAAACATCTCCCTACTACACTATTGCCATATCATGAATTTTAACACCAAAAATAATCAACCATGACATATGGCATAAAAAAAAAAGTCGAATTATCAAGACTTACGACCTAACGTTATAAAACCAAACCCAACCGAACATTTATGCCATTTTCGCATGGCTAAAAGTTTACATACCAAAGTTCAAACACAACATAATAGCCTATACATGCCGAAATGTTCTCCTAAGCCGACTAAGAAGAAAGTACCAAAACTTGCTAGCCGGTGTGATGACTCCAATGACGGCCCGATCACGCAAAAAGAGACGAGTCCAAGAAACCTAAAATAGGTGACGAGGAAACACCGAGTGAGTATATAACTCAGTAAGTCATAAGCAATGCACTACCATCCATTAATAACATTATCACAAGAGGAAGCAAAATGGAACGAGGCTAGTTACTCCACCCATACCGAACCATACCATAGTTCCTCAAACCTATCGGTTCAATCTCATACCAAGTCATGCATTCACATTCCATATACTAATCAATAGGATATTTGAGGCATTTTCATACATCATTTTGTTTTCGTTACAATCATACAACTAAACGACCTTTCACCTATTCCACGATAAATCTTATGTACGTGACCTCAATTATAATTGTCACATAGGTTCAAACTTACCAAGCTCAACTTCAAATATAAACATAGCGCCTAGTAGTCACGAACTCAAGGTACTTACCCGATCCGCTGTCCGTGATCAACTCAATAATGTCACACACTTAGTGCCCATATGATTCAAAAATATATATTAAGTCCGTACACTCAGTGCTATATAATCAACTCGCACACTTAGTGCTATATAATCAAACTCGCACACTTAGTGCTGAACAATTTAAACCCGCACACTTAGTGCCAATCTCATGATCATAAATGTTTATACCGCACACTTAGTGCCGAGATCAACAACTCAATACATCTCACCTCTTTTCTTTTCATTCAACACTTTCATCACCACATGCATACATGTATATAAATTTATCATTCCATTCGGCATAATTACATAGACATTATGTCTATTTAGATCAATACAACATATATGCTTGATGACTTACTTTGTGTTGGGTAGGACGGTTCCAACTCGGCTACTCGATGATCTTTTCTTTGCCTTTGCTTGATTCTCCTCCTTTAACTCCTTGAGCTTAATCAATAAATCAACTAGTTTAACCATCTTGCTAAACATTCATAATTCAATTACACATGCATATGTATGTTTGTATATTCGGCAACCATCCTCACTAATTACCCATTTAGTCGATTATACACATAATTAAAGGTAACATCACGAATGGGCATACTTATGTATATATACATATATATGTATATATATATACTTCGGAATGGGCATCACAATTAGATTTAACACCACCTTCATACTCAATTAGATGGCCGAATGCATGTATATATGCACAATGTCAACTATAACATCATTTAAACACCTAATTTCATCTCATGAACACTCGACCCATTTTTACCCCATATGGCCGAATGTGTAAGATTACATTCAACACCACCGATGTACTTAGTTAGGTGGCCAAATATACCAAGTTAGACTTGACATTATACGTCACAAGAACTCTAATTTAATTTGTCAATTGCTTGGCCAAGAACTCACAAGTGCCTTATCTACAACCTATTCGGCCTTACTACTTAAACTTAGCCTTTCATACACTTATCTCTATTGTTTTAGAAGGCCGAATCCTTATGTGTTCCAACATCTAGCTTACTCAATTCAACACATCAAAACGACATTTAGGCCGATTTTGCTAGCACACAAGCCTTTGACCGAATGTCCTTGACCTCTAGTCACCTAAATTTTTATTCTTTAAAACTCATCCAACTCATATTTTTCATTGACAACCTCCTTAACTTCAATTTATTCACATCTTTAATCATGCTACATTCGACCATTATTTAACAATAATTCATGTATCCTTTTTATTAAACACTCAAAATCAACCATCTTCATACCTCATCACCAAAGACATCAAAATACCAACCAAGAATGTAACATTCATGGCCGAATATCATCTCCATCAATTAACAAAATTTGAACCATGGCTAGGTAGATTTCAAACTTACAACTTAAAATATACATGAATCTCAAAGAATAATATCAAACATACCTCAATCTAGTTACATGCATGGCCAAACTTCTTAGAAACTTTTCCCCTAGGCACCGAATATTCAAGAGCTTCTTAATCAACTTGAAGATGACCAAATGCCTTAACTTCACTTTCTTCTTTTTCTTTCTTTAGGTACGGCAATTGTGATAAGGAAAAGGATGAACACTCCTTCTTCCTCCCTTATTTTATTCATCCTTTTTTTTCTTTTTAATTCCCTTCTTTTATTTATTCTAATTTACTTACCAATATTAAATAATAAACAACATAAACTTGGAGGAATGGAACCATGCTTGGCCGGCCACTTATCAAGAATTGGGCACTTTGACATGCAAACCCAAACTTTCCTATTTTAATACTATTTGGTCCTTACTTATTTACCTATCATAATTTTCTAAGTCTCTCAACTAGATCCTTTCAAGCAAAATTCACATTCCTAATACAAAATTAAAACATCAAATTTTTATACAAGTACTATCACACATATAAGATATGCAAATAAAATTTTAACTAAATTTTATGACTCGGTTTTGTGGTCCCAAAACCACTTCCCGACTAGGGTTAATTTTGGGCTGTCACACGGGCAGAGACACGTCCATGTGTTTTAGCCATGTGGAGGACAAGGCCTCTGGCCATGGGCATGTACCTTGGCCGTGTGCCCTTTATTAGATGCTAACGTCAGAAACAGAATATCAAGGTTTTTAGACATGGGCTAGGACATGGGAGTGTCATGGCCGTGTGAGGGACACGGGTCATAGACACGGGCATGTGTCAGGCCGTGTGAAAACCCCTATAGGTTTGAATTTGGAATTTAATTCACATGGGCATGGGACTTGGGCGTGTCCCTAGGTGCTTAGGCCGTGTGTGTCACACGGGCCATCAGCACAGCCATGTCACAAAGGCCACACAAAGGCCACAAATTTGATGAAGTCTTGGTGACTCGGAAATGATCGTGCGCATGTGTTAAAGTTTAGTAACGCCTCGTATGTCGTCCTGGGGTAGGGAATGGATGTGGGGTGTTACATCTATAGCTATTTAATACATTTAGCTGATAGAACACTACTTTTGCACTTTACGTGATTTAGTCCTTTTTATCAAATTGAGCACTCAAATAGTAAAATTTCTTTACGAAACTTTCACACAATATTTCTATCATGCTGTAAACTTTAATAAAATAATAAAATAAATATTTTTACTTCAAATTTGTGGTCCCAAAACCATTGTTTCGATTGGACCCAAAAATGGGTTGTTACATCTCTCTTCTTTTAGAGATTTTTTTCCTTGAAAATCTTACCAGAGAATAAATTAGAGATTTACTTTCTTTTAACCTTATCCATTTCTTACATAGCCTCAAATTTTTCAGCTCTTTAATCCCACAACCTAAGATTCTGATCTGTCCTTCACTATACGTCACATTAATCTGAATTCCAACTTCTGAAAGAGATACTATATACAAAGGGTCTTATCTAAATCGTCGCATCATAGATATAAGAAACACATTTTGGATCTTTTCAAGTTCTGACAATATTATAAGTTGAATAAGCCACTAACTTTATTTTCTCAATAAGCTCATACGCCCGATAAATCACGAATTCAACTTCTCTTTATAGCTAATTCGAGAAATTCTATTCTCACAGCAATACTTTCACAAACACTCAGTTCAGTAACTGTAATTCAATGCTTTTACGTATCAAGTTTGCATATGTTTTCTGTCAATCTGAAGCTGCTTCTTAACTATTACGAATTACATTCACTTTCTCTTCAATTTCTCTGTTAAAATCAATCCCGTGAATCTTTTTCTCACAAAGCTCGATTCAATATCAACAGAGTTCGGTAATTGCAATCATACAATACTTCATACAATGCCATCTTTATACTCATATAATAACTATTAATATTCTCAAACTACACCAACAGTAATTGTCTTTCTTAATTGCTTTCACATTCTAAAATACAGTAACAAATCGTATCTTCAAGAATCTGAATCACTTTCTCATATTATTCATCAGTTGAAGAATGAAATGCAGTGCTATGATGTAACCTCATCCCTAAAGTTTACAGTAGTTTTCTTTAGAAACACAATATAAACCTCGAATCTCTATCCGAAATAATGGAGATTGGCACTCTGTAAAAACTGAGAATTTCATAAATGTATAACTTAGCTAGCCATCAAGAGAGAAATTATACGTACTGAGATAAAATGTACAGACTTCATCAACAATCAACAATAGTTTAGATAACATCTTCCTCTTACAAAATCCAATGAAATTTTATTTCATCTCCACTCAGATAATAATACAGACTGTAACAATCCCGAAGGTACTTGATAATCAGCTTTAACCACTGTGAGCTAGATATAACAATTGTAATATCCCGAATTAGGGCCTAATCGAAATAGTGGTTTTGTGACCACAAATCCGAGATAGAAATAATTATTTTATAATTTTTTTATGTTTATGATATGATTGCATGATTGTGTGAAAATTTCGTGATGAAATCCTATGCCCAAAGTGCTTAAATTGAAATTAGGGACTAAATTGAATAATTTGTAAAACTTTCATTCTAGGAGTTTTTAGTATGAAATTGCTTTCGAATATTAATGAGGAGGTCTTAAATAGGAATTTGACCAATTTCTAAGTCTATGGACAAAAATTGGACGTGGATGGAATTTTTGGAAAGTTTAGTAGAAAGGGCATTTTGGTCATTGTATATTAAATGAAATAAAATGGGAAAAATAACACAAAATGATCATCTTCTCCATATTGTTGCTGCCAAATTTCACCTCTTCCCATAGCTAGGGTTTCTTCAACTTTCAAGCTTCATATTTAGTGATTTCATGCCCCGTTTTTAATGATTTTTATGTTTTTGAAATCCCGGTAGCTCGAATTAACTTATGCTAGCAATAATTCAACCTAGGGTTCATATTTGGAAAAATACCCATAGGTGAAATTTGTGTATTTTGGTGTTTTATAATAGAATAAGAGGTTTTAAATTATGTTAGACAACTTGTGCTACTCGGTTTTAAGCGAAAACGAGTAAAAGGGCTTAATCGGTAAAAATACCTAATAGTCATAAGTACATGTTAGAGTGTGAATTTGATGTTGCCATAGAAGGGAAAAATGATCAGCATGTCATAAAACGTAAGAATAAGGGATGAAGTTTAATTCACAAGCCTAGGGGCAAAAGTGTAATTATGCAAAAATTTAGGGGCAAAAATATAATTTTTCCAAAGTTCGTATTAAATGTTGTTTTGATGAATGTATGTATTAAATAAGATTAATTTTGCATTATAGATCAAGAGAAATGAGATTCAAGTCGCGATCGAGGGAAAAACAAAGTTTACGAAGAATAGGCTCGATTGCTAATAATTTTGTATCGAGGTAAGTTCATGGGTAAATGTAGTAACATAATTGTCATTTTGAGCAATTTAATTTTGTTTATATGATATGATGCTTATTATTATCATGAATTGTTATGTTTTGTGGTTATTGTTGAATAATATGTAATTATGTGAATTACTTGATGAGTATGAACTATCACCGAGTATCGGTTCCGATATTCCGTGGAAGACGACAAAGAAGTGATATGGAGGAAAAAGACCGTTGGAACCTTAGGAATAGATTAGAATACAAGTGACATGTCACTAGGATATTTGAGTTCCGAACTCATTGAGTTGAGTCCGAGTTCGTGAGATGTAACTAGGCATCCGAACTCGTTGAGTTGAGTCCGAGTTCACTTATGGATGCGAACGCCTGAGCTCGTTGAGTTGAGTCTGAGTTTACTTATGGGCGGGTTACATGGTAGCTTGGCTATATAAGTTCCGCAGGCTGAGTTTGTCTAGCTGCGGGTATGGCACTTACGTTTATGAAATCTACGTATTCGAATTATATTCCGATGTGTTCAACGGGTGAATCTTAAGTGAATGAGAAGAATGCCTAAAATGAAGGTGACATATTGGTAAGTGTGGTGAATGAGAAAATTTGACAGGTATGTGTTTAAATCCTCAGGTTGAGAACTTGGTATGATGAAATCGTAGAAAGATATTAAATGCAAATGAAACATGAATGTCTTGGTGTTGTTTATACAAATGCTGTTTTATGTACTTGCTATTTGCATGTGAACTTACTAAGCACCTATGCTTACCCCCTTCTTTTCATTCATTTTAGTTGTTGACAAGCCGGCTTGAGAATCGGGATAGGTCGAAGATTTGTCCACACTATCCGAAGGCCTAAATTGGTAAAATGGCTTGTGTATTTTGAATGTGGCATGTATGGCAAAATACTCACTTTGTGTAAATGATCTTATGATATGGCTATGGTTTGGCAAGAAAAGGGTTTGTAAATAATTAGCCATTAGAATGGCCAATCTAAGTCATATTTGATGTTATGTATGTTTAGAATGCTATTTAGTCCATGAAAATCTATAGTAAAGTAAAATTTGCTATAAAACAGAATCTGACAGCAACAGTGATGTAAATTTGAAAAATCACTAAAAATAGTAGAAATTGGATTAAATGATGAGTAAGTTATGAAATTGAAGTTTGACTCACCTATTTTCATATGGATGGAACAAAACAGGTATATGAGTTATATTTTGTGAGATATTTAAGTTTTGGTGGAATAGGGTCAGAGTGATATCTGTATCCCCTGTTCTGACTTTAAAAATTCACTATAAATTGTAAAAAAACAATTAGGAGTTTTATTTTACATGTATAAAATTCTTATTGAGTCTAGTTTTATAAGAAACAAACGGTATAGTCATTGAAACTCTGTACAGGGAGATATCTGATTCATAATACACAGGGGTAAGAGTAGTCAAACCCTAAAATAGGGGAGATTTTAACTAATAAACTGTACTAATTGGCTTGACCAAAAATTATATAAACAAATTAGTAAATAGATATATAAGTCTAGTTTCAGGAAATATTTACAGAATTGGATTTTGAGTTTTGGAACTTGAGATATGAATTTTTAAGCGACTGTGATGCAGTTGGCCAGCTTGTCTGGAAATTTTAAAAATAAATTGTTTGAGCTGTTAAATTAATGAATTAAGTTTAGTAACATCTCAAGCTCGACTATGATGACTTCTGACCTTTTAAATGATTTTTTTATAGTAAATGGATCCCGATCCAGTTGCGGCTAATGATGTAGAGAGTAATGCTCCAGCTCCGGCTAAAGGGGTGGTGCCAACTGAAAATCCACCTCCTACTTTGGTCAAGGAGGAGGAGAAGGGGCTCGGGAAGCCTTTCTCCAGATGATGAGTGCCTGGTATACTGAGTTCGTTGATACGAACCCGAATGCACAACCTCCCCTACCTCCCCCGATTCCTCAACCTGTACCCCCGATGCCTCAAGGCATAGATCTGATGAAATTTCACAAAACTCTAGTTGGCAGAATCCGTAAGCAAGGGGCCGAAGAATTCAGGGCAAATATTGATGATGATGCCGAGAAAGTAGAGTTTTGGCTTGAGAATTCTATTCGAGTATTTGATGAATTGTCTTGAACACCTAAGGAATGCTTAAAATGTGCTATATCATTGTTGATGGATTCAACTTATTATTGGTGGAAGACATTGACTTTAGTAGTACCGAAAGAGAAAATAACTTGGGAGTTCTTTCAAGAAGAATTTTGAAAGAAATACATCAGTGAAAGATTTATTGATCAGAAGCGTAAAGAGTTTCTTGAATTAAAGCAGGGGAACATGACAGTCACTGAATACGAAAGGGAGTTCGTCACGTTGAGTAAGTATACTAGAGAATATATTCCTACAGAAGCTAAAATGTGCAAACGATTTGAAGACGGACTCAATGAAGACATCAAAGTATTTGTTGGGATTCTTGAATTAAAAGAAATGGTAGTACTGGTTGATCGAGCTTGCAAGGCTGAAGAACTACTTAAAGAGAAGAAAAAAGTAGAGGCCGAGACTAGAAATTGGAAGAAAAGATCGACGAGCAGTTCATTCTCACAGCAATCCAGAAAATCTAGAAATATGAATCCTCGTTCACAGGTTTCGGCTGGACAATCATATGGAAAATTTAAGAAGCAAAATATCGGTTCTAAATCTCAGACTACTTCTGCAGCTAGTGTGGGAAATACGAGATTTGTTAAGCCCGAGTGCCAGCGGTGTGGCAAAAATCATTTTGGCCTATGTAGAGCGAATGAATGTTTTCGGTATGGTTCTCCGGATCATTTTATTAGAGACTGCCCAGAGAGAGTCAAGAAAGAAAAATTTCAGAGTGTAAAAGTTAGTGATGCAAACTCGAGGGGAAGATATTCGAGAAAAGCTGGAAATGAAGCAAGTAGCAAGAATGTAGTCAGAGATTCAGCAGCTAAATCTGAAGCAAGGGCTCCAGCTAGAACTTATTCTATAAAGGCACGTGAAGATGCTTCATCACCCGACGTGATTACTGGTATATTTTTTCTTTATGATGTTAATGTTATTGCTTTGATTGATCCCGGTTCTACTCATTCATATGTATGCATGAAACTGGTGTCTATTATGAATATACCTGTTGAGAACACAGAATTTATGATTAAAGTGTCGAATTTGTTAGGCAAATGTGTGATAGTTGATAAAGTATGCAAGAAATGCCCTTTAATGATTCGGGGTCATTACTTTCCGACCGACTTGATGTTGTTTCCGTTTGATGAATTTGATGTTATTTTCGGTATGGATTGGTTGACATTGCATGATGCTATAGTAAATTGCAAAGAAAAGGTTATAGAATTAAAGTGTGAAAGTGGTGAAATTCTGCGAGTTGAACCAGACAAATAAAAGGCAATATCTAGTATGATTTCTTCAATGTCGGCTCAGAAATATTTGAGAAAAGGTTATGAAGCTTATTTGGCTATGTAATTAATACAAACGAAGTTGAAAAGAAAGTTGAATCAGTGCCAGTTGTGTGTGAATTTGCAGATGTATTTGCAGAAGAATTGCCAGGTTTGCCTCCAGACAGGGAAGTAGAATTTGGTATTGATTTGATACCGGGAACAGCTCTGATCTCGATTGCTCCGTATAGAATGGCACCAGCAGAGTTGATAGAATTAAAGCCGTAGTTGCAAGAGTTGACTGATAAAGGCTTTGTGAGACCGAGTTTTTCACCTTGGGGTGCTCCCGTGTTATTTGTGAAAAAAGAAGGATGGTTCTATGAGATTGTGTGTTGACTGTCGGCAATTAAATAAGGTGACAATGAAAAACAAGTATCTATTACCAAGAATTAATTATTTGTTTGATCAACTAAAAGGAGAGACATGGTTTTCAAAGATTGACTTGAGATCTGGGTACTACCAGCTGCGAGTAAAAGAGTCGGATGTGCCTAAAACTGCTTTTAGAACAAGGTACGGTCACTATGAATTTTTTAGTTATGCCATTCAGGTTGACAAATGCTCCTGCTGTGTTTATGGATTTAATGAATCGCATATTTCGGCCATACTTGGAAAAATTTGTTGTGGTGTTTATAGATGACATCTTAATTTATTCAAAAGATGAGACAGAACATGCTGAGCACTTGAGGATAGTTTTGCAAACTTTGAGAGATAAACAGTTGTATGCTAAGTTTAGTAAAAGTGAATTTTGGCTTCGGGAAGTTGGATTTTTAGGTCACATTGTTTTAGGTGATGGTATACGGGTTGATCCTAGTAAAATTTCAGCCATTGTTGACTGGAAACCATCGAAAAATGTAACCGAGGTTAGAAGGCTAGCTGGGTATTATCGGCGGTTTGTAAATGTATTTTTTATGATTGCTGCTCCTATGACTAGACTACTTCGAAAGGATGTTAAATTTGAATGGACGGAAGAATGTCAACAGAGTTTTGAAGAATTGAAAAAGTTATTAACTAAAGCACCAGTGTTGGTACAACTCGAATCAGGTAAAGAATTTGTGGTGTATAGTAATGCTTCTCGAAATGGCTTAGGATGTGTACTTATGCAAGAAGGAAAAGTGGTGGCTTGTACTTCGAGGCAGTTAAAATCTCACGAAAGGAATTATCCGACTCATGATTTGGAATTGGCTGCTATAGTGTTTGCTTTGAAGATTTGGCGACATTGTTTGTATGGTGAAAAGTGCCGAGTATATACCGACCATAAAAGTCTTAAGTACTTGATGTCACAAAAAGACTTGAATTTGAGATAGCGAAGATGGTTGGAGTTATTGAAAGATTACGAGCTTGTTATTGATTACCATCCGGGAAAAGAAAATGTGGTTGCCAATGCTTAAAGCAGAAAGTTACTATTTGCTTTGAGAGCTATGAACACTCGATTAAAGGTATCAGATGGTGGTTCGATTCTAGCAGAGTTAAGAGCAAGACTGATGTTTTTACAAGAGATTTGTGAAGCTCAGAAAAATGATCAAGATTTGCAAGCCAAGAGAAAGCAGTGTGAAGCTGATACGAGATCAGATTTCAGAATCGGTTCTGATGGTTGCTTGATGTTTAAAAACCAGATTTGTGTACCGAAAAATGATGAGTTGATTCAAAAGATTTTGCATGAAGCACATAATGGATGTTTGGCGGTTCATCCGTGCAGTACGAAAATGTATAATGACTTGAAGAAAATGTACTCGTAGAGTGGAATGAAAAGAGATATTTCTGAGTTTGTATCAAAGTGCTTAGTTTGTCAACAAGTGAAAGCTGAACACCAAGTACCTTCTGGATTACTCTAGCCTATCATGATTCCTGAATGGAAATGGGATCGGATTACTATGGATTTTGTATCAGGGTTGCAGTTAACTCCGTGGAAGAAAAATGCCATCTGGGTAATAGTTGACAGACTGACTAAATCGGCTCATTTTATTCTGGTACATATGGATTATTCTCTTAATAAGTTGGTTGAATTGTATATCCATGAGATTGTTAGACTTCATGTGATACCTTTGTCAATCATTTTGGATAGAGATCCAAGATTTACTTCACGGTTTTGGCAAAAGTTGCAAGAGGCATTAGGTACGAAGTTAAATTTCAGCACTGCCTTTCATCCACAAACTAATGGACAATCAGAAAGAGTAATTCAGATTCTTGAAGACATGCTCAGATGTTGCGTATTGGAATTTCAAGGTAGTTGGGAAAGGTACTTACCGTTGGTAGAATTTGCTTATAATAATAGTTATCAGACGAGTTTGAAGCTGGCACCTTATGAAGTGTTGTATGGTCGTAAATGTTGGACGCCATTGTATTGGACTTAACTCAAGAAAAATTAGATTTATGGAGTTGATCTAATAAAAGAAACCAAAGAAAAGGTGAAAGTGATTCGAGATTTTTGAAAGCTGCTTCAGATAGACAGAAATCTTATGCGGATTTGAAACGAAAAGAAATCGAGTTTCAAGTTGGTGATAAGGTGTTTTTGAAAGTGTCTCCATGGAAGAAAGTCATTAGATTTGGACTGAAGGGCAAGTTAAGTCCGTGTTTTATTGGACCGTATGAAGTAATTAAAGAATTGGACCAGTAGCTTATCGGTTAGCATTGCCATCTGAATTACAGAGGATGCATGATGGTTTCCACATATCTATGCTACGTCAGTATCATTCAGATCCTTCACATATAATTTCACCGACAGATATTGAGCTACGACCGGATATGACTTACGAAGAAGAACCAATTAAGATTTTAGCTCGAGAGGTTAAGAAACTAAGAAATAAAAGTGTCACTCTCGTAAAAGTATTGTGGCAAAAGCACGGGGTAGAAGAGACTACATGGGAACCTGAGGAAACTGAGAAACCAATACCCACACCTATTTACCGGTAAGATTTTCGAGGATGAAAATCCTTAAAGGGGGGAGAGTTGTAATATCCCGAATTAGGGCCTAATCGAAATAGTGGTTTCGTGACCAAAAATCCAAGATAGAAATAATTATTTTATAATTTTTTTTATGTTTATGATATGATTGCATGATTGTGTGAAAATTTCGTGATGAAATCCTATGCCTAAAGTGCTTAAATTGAAATTAGGGACTAAATCTAATAATTTGCAAAACTTTCATTCTAGGAGTTTTTAGCATGAAATTGCTTTGGAATATTAATGAGGAGGTCTTAAATAGGAATTTGACCAATTTCTAAGTCTATGGACAAAAATTGGACATGGATTGAATTTTTGGAAAGTTTAGTAGTAAGGGCATTTTGGTCATTTGTATATTAAATGAAATAAAATGGGAAAAATAACACAAAATGATCATCTTCTCCATATTGTTGCTGCCAATTTTTGCCTCTCCCCATAGCTAGGGTTTCTTCAACTTTCAAGCTTCATATTTAGTGATTTCATGCCCCGTTTTTAATGATTTTTATGTTTTTGAAATCCCGGTAGCTCGAATTAACTTATGCTAGCAATAATTCAACCTAGGGTTCATATTTGGAAAAATACCCATAGGTGAAATTTGTGTATTTTGGTGTTTTATAATAGAATATGAGGTTTTAAATTATGTTAGACAACTTGTGCTACTCGGTTTTAAGCGAAAACGAATAAAAGGGCTTAATCGGTAAAAATACCTAATAGTCATAAGTACATGTTAGAGTGTGAATTTGATGTTGCCATAGAAGGGAAAAATGATCAGCATGTCATCAAACATAAGAATAAGGGATGAAGTTTAATTCGCGAGCCTAGGCGCAAAAGTGTAATGATGCAAAAGTTTAGGGGCAAAAATGTAATTTTTCCAAAGTTCGTATTAAATGCTGTTTTGATAAATGTATGTATTAAATAAGATTAATTTTGCATTATAGATCAAGAGAAACAAGATTCAAGTTGCGATCGAGGGAAAAATAAAGTTTACGAAGAATAGGCTCGATTGTTAATAATTTTGTATCGAGGTAAGTTCATGTGTAAATGTAGTAACATAATTGTCATTTTGAGCAATTTAATGTTGTTTATATGATATGATGCTTATTATTATCATGAATTGTTATGTTTTGTTGTAATTGTTGAATAATATGTAATTATGTGAATTACTTGATGAGTATGAACTATCACCGAGTATCGATTTCGATATTCCGTGGAAGACGAAAAAGATGTGAGATTGAGGAAAAATCCCGTTTGAACCTTAGGAATAGATTAGAATACAAGTGACATGTCACTAGGATATTTGAGTTCCGAACTCGTTGAGTTGAGTCCGAGTTCACTTATGGATGCGAACGCCCGAGCTCGTTGAGTTGAGTCCGAGTTCACTTATGGGCCGGTTACATGGTAGCTTGGCTACATAAGTTCCGCAGGCTATTGAGTTTGTCTAGCTGCGGGTATGGCACTTACGTTCATGAAATCCGCGTATTCGAATTATATTCCGATGTGTTCAACAGGTGAATCTTAAGTGAATGAGAAGAATGCCTAAAACGAAGGTGACATATTGGTAAGTGTGGTGAATGAGAAAATTTGACAGGTATGTGTTTAAATCCTCGGGTTGAGAACTTGGTATGATGAAATCGTAGAAAGATATTAAATGCAAATGAAACATGAATGTCTTGGTGTTGTTTATACAAATGATGTTTTATGTGGAATTGCATGATTATGTTACTTGCTATTTGCATGTGAACTTACTAAGCGTCTATGCTTGCCCCCTTCTTTTCATTCATTGTAGTTGTTGACAAGCCGACTTGAGAATCGGGATAGGTTGAAGATCCGTCCCCACTATCCGAAGGCCTAAATTGGTAAAATGGCTTGTGTATTTTGAATGTGGCATGTATGGAAAAATACTCACTTTGTGTAAATGATCTTATGATATGGCTATGGTTTGGCAAGAAAAGGGTTTGTAAATGATTAGCCATTAGAATGGCCAATCTAAGTCATATTTGATGTTATGTATGTTTAAAATGCTATTTAGTCCATGAAAATCTATAGTAAATTAAAATTTGCTATAAAATAGAATCTGACAGTAGCAGTGATGTAAATTTGAAAAATCACTAAAAATAGTAGAAATGGAATTAAATGATAAGTAAGTTATGAAATTGAATCTGGACGAGTCTATTTTCATATGGATGGAACAAAATAGGTATATGTGTTATATTATTTGAGATATTTAAGTTTTTGTGGAACAGGGTCAGAGTGATCTCTGTATCCCTTGTTCTAACTTTAAAAATTCACTATAAATTGTAAAAAAACAATTAGGAGTTTTATCGTACATTTATGAAATCCTTATTGAGTCTAGTTTTATAAGAAACAAACGGAATAGTTATTGAAACTCTGTACAGGGAGATATGTGATTCGAAATACACAGGGGTAAGAGTAGTCGAACCCTGAAATAGGGGACACTTTAACTAATAAAATGTACTAATTGGCTCGACCAAAAATTCTAGAAAAAAATTATTAAATAGATATATGAGCCTAGTTTTAGGAAAATTTTACAGTATTGGATTTTGAGTTTCAAAACTTTAGATATGAATTTTTAAGTGACTATGATGCAGTTGGCCAGCTTGTCTGGAAATTTAAAAAATAAATTGTTTGAGCTATTAAATTAATGAATTAGGTTTAGTAACACCTCAAGCTCGACTCTGGCGATGGTCTTGGACACGAGGGCATTACAAAAATTGTTGTATACTCTCTAGATTTCTCGGTACACGAACTTTGTCTCAAAACAACAATTAATCATCGGTCCTAATATGAAGCTCTAAATCAGAAGTAAATTCATGTTGAAGTCTTTTAACTTGCAACTCATTGATACATTTCTGATCTTCACAAAATCACGGAATAAATATCAATTTAGCTTTTAACTCAACTAATATATATATCCATTATCTGATAAGATCAATCGCGTATTCATCGCTTGTAAAGCACACAAAGATATCGTGTTCAAAATATCTGTGACTACAATCGATTGTCCAGGATGATAACCAAATACTGACTCAAAGTCTTCTGACAGTTCAAGCCATCTTTACTGTTCCAAATTTAGATCTCTCTATAACATCAAATATTTTAAACTCTTCCAGTCATCAAATAAATCACATTACTCACCAAACAATTAATGTCACTAACTAATCAATGCAATTACAATGTCAACTATCTCTAATTTGCATGTCGAATAACTCTTTTCATGCAGCTTTAACCGTATGGAAACATAAGCCATCACTATACATTCTTGTACTAAAACACTCTCGAAACCATTCAATGACGCAAGACTGAAAATCATAAATTCTTTACCCAATTTAGGCTGAACCAAAACTGATGTTTCAATTAACAATGTTTTCAACTATTTATAACTTTATTAACATATAATATACCAACTCAAACTCTACACAAATGAAAATTTCAACAATCAAAATAACTTTAATTTACAAAATATTTCTCAAATAAAACTATTCTGACAGATATATTTCTATATCATGTCTTCTAAAATATGAATTCTTCATTCAGACTTTGTAACACCCAAAACCCGGCCCAGACGTTATGGCCAAATTCGGCGTGTCACATTGAAGTGTTTTAACGAAAACCGTGTTTTCATTGAAAACCCTTCTTAAAATAGAAGAAAATCCTAATTAACAAAAAAACTCCTTTCAATCACTTGTTCAAAACATAGGATTTGATAACAATATGTCACTTTTTAAAATTTAGTTGCAGAAACGTAGAAAATACATACTATAGTTTAAGAAACCATGTTCAACTACTTATAATTACATCACATAAAAATAATAATCCAAATAATAATAAAATGGAAGCCCTATTACAATCTGATTTGAAAAGTACTTAACAACATAGAAACTTATATGCTTTAGAAAGAAAACAAGACCAAATTATCTTGCTAGTGGGTCACCCAGAGTTTCTCCGAACATCGAACCTTCTACTGAGCATCACTTGAAAATAAAATAAAAGAGGGGGTGAGTTTTCGTAAACTCAGTGTGTACAACCCTCGATGAAAAACAAGCATTCAAAGAAAAATCATCAAACGTGTAATGCAATCCCATCAAAATTATCCATTCGCTACACACCAACTCCGTCCTCGGTCACACCATGTGGGGATATAATATCGACCCACCCAGACCACACACCAATGGTAGCCCAGTTACGAAGCTACCTTCATTTACATATTGGGCTTTAAAAGCCGTCAGTGGATCCATGATTGTCAAGCAACCATGCGATCCTCATATACTTCCTCTGTTCCCTAATCCCCAACCCTTATGCAACCTAAGCAGAATATCATATGTATGAATCAAACATGCATGTCACATTCATAAAACTTACATTTAACACCTAGGGGTAATTTGGTCATTTTTGCCCTTAGGGGCATTTTGGCAATTTTCCCTAGGTATGTATTTCACTTACCTTGGCCCGTAAACAAATCTCGAGAGCTAAGATGAACGAATACTATGCACCAGGTAGGATTCCAGAGAAGAGGAGGTGAGTCATTAAGACCACTTAAGTACCAAGCTCTCCCTAGATCCAATCCTAGACATGCATATACCCGTTGCCACACCTTAACCTTTTGACTTGTCCACGGTCGCAATATATTAATTAAGTCTTATGTGGATATCATATACTAGGCCCAAAACCCCTTACAAAGCCCAAACAATTTCACATACCTGTATCTGGCCCATTAAGTCCAATCATATTCATATGGCCCATTAGGCCCAAATCACCTGTCTATGGCCCATTAGGCCCAGTCACATTCATATTCATGCTCGCATAGAAGTTCCTATCACATAGCATCAACATTCAGTTTTTGCCTATTATGGGCCCAACTGTAATATCCCGAATTAGGGCCTAATCAGAATAGTGGTTTCGTGACCATAAATCTGAGATAGAAATAATTATTTTATAATTATTTTTAGGTTTATGATATGATTGCATGATTGTGTGAAAATTTCGTGATGAAATTCTATGCCTAAAGTGCTTAAATTGAAAGTAGGGACTAAATCGAATAAGTTGCAAAACTTGCATTCTAGAAGTTTTTAGTATGAAATTGTTTTGGAATATTAATGAGGAGGTCTTAAATAGCAATTTGACCAATTTTAAGTTCATGGACAAAATTAGGACATGGAAGGAATTTTTGGAAAGTTTAGTAGTAAGGGTATTTTGGTCATTTAGTTATTAAAATGAATTAAAAACAAAATTAAAAGCCAATTTTTGTCCATCTTCTTCATTAGGCCGAAATTTCAAGGGTTCTCCATATCTAGGGTTTGTTTCAAGCTTCCAAGCTCCATAGTAAGTGATTCCAAGCCCCGTTTTTAATGATTTTTACGATTTTGAGATCCCGGTAACTTGATAAAGCTTATGTTAGCAATAATTTAACCTAGGGTTTATATTTGGAAAAATACCCATAGGTGAAATTTGTGTATTTTGATGTTTTATGATAGAATATGAAGTTTTAAATTATGTTAGACAACTTGTACTACTCGATTTTAAGCAAAAACGAGTAAAAGGGCTTAATCGGTAAAAATACCTAATAGTCACAAGTACATGTTAGAGTGAGAATTTGATGTTGCCATAGAAGAGAAAAGTGATCAGCATGTTGTAAAACATAAGAATAAGGAATAAATTTTAATCCCGAGCCTAGGGGCAAAAATGTAAATATGCAAAAGTTTAGGGGTAAAATTGTATTTTTGCCAAAATTTGAGTTAAGGATTAATTTGATAATGTGAGTATTAAATAAGCTAAATGTGTTATTTTAGATCAAGAAAGACGTGGAATCGACCTCAATCGAGGAAAAGAAAAGATTGTGGACTAAATTGCAAAATCTTTGTATTTTGGTACCAAGGTAAGTTCATGTGTAAATAATGTAGCATAATGGTTATTTTTAAGTTATTGATGTTAATTATATGTTATGCTGAATTTTATTATGAAATGTATGCTTTGTGGTTAATTTCAAATAATATGTAAATTATGTGAGCTACTTGTTAAATATAATTGTTACTGAGTATTGATTTCGGCATTCTACGGAAGACGGCAAGGATAAGTGTTCGAGGAAAAAAAGCCCATTTGAACCTTAGGAATAGATTAGGATACAAGTGATATGTCACTAGGATGGTTGAGCATCCGAACTCGTTGAGTTGAGTCCGAGTTCACTTATGGATGCGAATGTCCGAACTCGTTGAGTTGAGTCCGAGTTCGTGAGATGTAACTAGGCATCCGAACTCGTTGAGTTGAGTCCGAGTTCACTTATGGATACGAACGCCTGAGCTCATTGAGTTGAGTCCGAGTTCGCTTATGGGCGGGTTACATGATTGCTTGATTGCATATATGGCACTTATGTGCAAGTTATCCATGTATCCGAATTATATTCCGATGTGTTCAACGGGTAAAGTTCTACTCAATGGAGGAATATTCGAGATGTAAAGAGAATTATTGGTGAGTGATGTGAAATGGTTATTTTGGACAGGTATGTATTTAACCCTCGGGTTGAGTATTGATACAACCACGATAAGGTAATAAGATAATGAAAAATGATTACAAATGTGATATGTGTTTTAGTGATACATGCTAATGTTGATTGGTATGACTGTTTGTTATGTTACTTATTATTTGCATATGAACTTACTCCCTCCTTCTTACTCATTGTAGTTTTGGACAAGCCAGCTCAGGAGTCGGGATAGGTCGAAGGCTCAGTCACACTATCCGGAAGACTTTTGGTAATGGCTTGTAAATTTAAGTATGGCATGTATAGCAATATACTTTTTTTTTGTGTAAATGATCTTATGGTATGGTGATGGAATGGTTGAGGAAATGCTTGATAATGATAAATTATGAAAATATTTAGTTTAGATTATATTTGATGTTAAGGAAAATTATTAAGATACTTAGTGCATAAAAACTCATAAAAGGGATGAAATTTGCCATAAACAGAATACTGCAGCAACACTAACGCGAGTTTAAAAATTTACTAAAAATCATAGAAATTGAACTTGGTGATGGAATACATATAAAATTGAATATTATTATGTCTAGTTTCACATGAAACAAATGAAACAAGTAAAGGAATTATATGTTACAAGATATTTGAATTTTAGTGAAACAGGGTCATAGCAGTTTCTGAATCCCCTGTTCCAACTTTAGAAATTCACCATAAATTTTAAAGATATAATTAGGTAGTTTATTTTATATTCTCAGAATCCTTATTGAGTCTAGTTTCAATAGAAACAAACCTCATATTCATATGGATTTTTGACAGAGAGAAATGTGGTTCGTAGTAAACAGAGGTCAGACCAGTCAAGTCCTGAAACAGGGGAAACTTTAACTAATAAACTGTACTAATTGGCCCAACCAAAAATTCTAGAAAAAAAATTAGTAGATAGGTATATGAGTCTAGATTTAGGGAAAATTTACGGATCTTGATTTCGAGTTTCGTAACTCGAGATATAATTTTTCTTGTGACTGTTATGCAAGTAGCTTAAAAGCTGTGAATGTAGAAATAAATAATCCAAAGTTCTAAATATGTTAAATTAAGCTTAGTAACACCTCATACTCGACTCCGGCAACGGTCTCAGGTGTGGGGGCGTTACATTTAGTGGTATCAGAGCAGGTTTAGTCGGTTCTCGGACTACGTGTTGTATGTACGGATTTTGCTATACATGCCATATGTATGAATTGTGATAGTGTGACGACTTCTGACCTTTTTAAATGATTTTTATATAGTAAATGGATCCCGATCCAGCTGTGGCAGATGAAGTAGAGAGTAATGCGCCAGCTCCGGCTTAAGGGGCAGTGCCGACTGAAAACCCACCTCCTACTGTTGGTCAAGGAGGAGGAGAAAGGGATCGGGAAGCCTTTCTCCAAATGATGAGTGCATGGTACTCTGAGTTCGTTCGTACAAACCCAAATGTACGACCTCCCCCACCTCCCCCAATTCCTCAACCTGTACCCCCGATGCCTCAAGGTATGGGTATGATAAAATTTCACAGAACCCCCGTTGACAGAATTCGTAAACAAGGGGCTGAAGAATTTAGAGCAAATATTGATGATGATGCAGAGAAAGCAGAGTTCTGGCTTGAAAATTCTATCCGGGTATTTGATGAATTATCTTGTACACCTGAAGAATGTTTGAAATGTGCTACATCTTTGTTGAGAGATTCAGCCTATAATTGGTGGAAGACTTTGATTTCGGTGGTACCGAAAGAGAGGGTAACCTGGGAATTCTTTCAAGAAGAGTTTCGGAAGAAATATATTAGTGAAAGGTTTATTGATTAGAAATGTAAAGAGTTTCTTGAGCTGAAGCAAGGTAATATGACAGTCTCAGAATATGAAAGAGAGTTTGTTCGATTGAGTAAGTATGCCAGGGAATATGTTCCTACAGAAGCCAAGATGTGCCGACGATTTGAAGACGGGCTCAAAGAAGACATTAAAGTATTTGTCGGGATCCTTGAACTAAAAGAAATGGTAGTACTGGTTGATCGAGCTTGCAAGGCTGAAGAACTACTTAAAGAAAAGAAAAAGGTAGAGGCTGAGACTAGAAATTGGAAGAAAAGACCGATGAGTAGTTCATTTTCACAGCAACCTAGAAAGTCAAGGATATGAATCCTCGTTCCCAAGCTTCAGCTGGACAATCATATGGGAATTATAAGAAGCAAAATGTGGGTCCTAAATCTCAGAATACTTCTGCAACCAGTGTAGGGAACTCGAGATTTGTTAAACCCGAGTGCCAGCGATGTGGTAGAAATCATTTTGGTCCGTGCAGAGCAAATGAATGTTTTCGATGTGGTTCTCCGGATCATTTTATTAGAGACTGCCCAGAGAGAGCTGAGAAAGAAAATTTTCAGAATGTAAAAGCTAGTGGTGCAGACTCGAGGGGAAGGTATCCGAGAAAAGTTGGAAGTGAAACAAGCAGTAAGAATGTAGCCAGAGATGCACCGGTTAGACCTGAAGGAAGGGCTCCGGCTAGAACTTATGCTATTAAAGCGCGTGAAGATGCTTCCTCACCTGATGTGATTACCGGTACATTTTCTCTCTATAATGTTAATGTTATTGCTTTGATTGATCCCGGTTCTACTCATTCATATGTGTGCATGAAATTGGTGTCTAGTATGAATATACCTGTTGAGAACACAGAATTTATGATTAGAGTGTCGAATCCGTTAGGCAAATGTGTGACTGTTGATAAAGTATGTAAGAAATGTCCTTTAATGATTCGGGATCATTACTTTCCGGCCGACTTGATGTTGTTGCCGTTTGATGAGTTTGATTTTATTTTGGGTATGGATTGGTTGACATTGCATGATGCTAAAATAAATTGCAAAGAAAAGGTTATAGAATTAAAGTGTGAAAATGGTAAAACTCTGCGGGTTGAATCAGATAAATCAGAGGCATTGCCTAGTGTGATTTCTTCAATGTCGGCTCAAAGATATCTGAGAAAGGGTTATGAAGCTTATTTGGCGTATGTAATTAATACAAAAGAAGTTGAAAAGAAAGTTGAATCAGTGCCGGTTGTGTGTGAATTTGCGGACATATTTCCAGAAGAATTGCCGGGTTTGCCTCCAGTCAGGGAAGTAGAATTTGGTATTGATTTGATACTGGGAACAGCTCCGATTTCGATTGCTCCGTATAGAATGGCACCAGCAGAGTTGAAGGAATTAAAGTCGCAGTTGCAAGAGTTGACTGATAAAGGTTTTGTGAGACCGAGTTTTTCACCTTGGGGTGCTCCCGTGTTATTTGTGAAAAAGAAGGATGGTTCTATGAGGTTGTGTGTTGATTATCGGCAGTTAAACAAGGTGGCAATCAAAAACAAGTATCCGTTGCCAAGAATTGATGATTTGTTTGATCAGCTAAAAGGAGCGACATGGTTTTCAAAGATTGACTTGAGATCTGGGTATTACCAACTGCGGGTAAAGGAGTCGGATGTGCCTAAAACTGCTTTTAGAACAAGGTATGGTCATTATGAATTTTTAGTTATGCCATTCGGGTTGACAAATGCTCCTGCTGTGTTTATGGATTTAATGAATCGCATATTTCGGCCATACTTGGACAGATTTGTTGTGGTGTTTATAGATGATATTTTAATTTATTCAAAAGATGAGACAGAGCATGCTGAGCATTTGAGGATAGTTTTGCAAACTTTGAGAGATAAGCAGCTGTATGCTAAGTTTGGTAAAAGTGAATTTTGGCTCCGGGAAGTTGGATTTTTGGGTCATATTGTTTTAGGTGATGGTATACGGGTTGATCCTAGTAAAATTTCAGCCATTGTTGATTGGAAGCCACCGAAAAACGTAACTGAAGTTAGAAGTTTCTTGGGGCTAGCTGGGTATTATCGGCGGTTTGTAAATGGATTTTCTATAATTGCTGCTCCTATGACTAGACTACTCCGAAAGGATGTTAAATTTGAATCGACGGAAGAATGTCAACAGAGTTTTGAAGAATTGAAAAAGTTATTAACTGAAGCACCAGTGTTGGTACAACCCGAATTAGGTAAAGAATTTGTGGTGTATAGTGATGCTTCTCTAAATGGTTTGGGGTGTGTACTCATGCAAGAAGGAAAAGTGGTGGCTTATGCTTCGAGGCAGTTAAAACCTCATGAGAGGAATTATCCTACTCACGATTTGGAATTGGCTGCAGTGGTGTTTGCTTTGAAGATTTGGCGACATTATTTGTATGGTGAAAAGTGCCGAGTATATACCGATCACAAAAGTCTTAAATACTTGATGTCACAAAAAGACTTGAATTTGAGACAGCGAAGATGGTTGGAGTTATTGAAAGATTATGAGCTTGTTATTGATTATCATCCGGGAAAAGCGAATGTGGTTGCCGATGCTTTAAGTAGAAAGTTGTTGTTTGCTTTGAGAGTTATGAACACTCAGTTGAAAATGTCATATGACAGTTCGATTCTAGCAGAGTTAAGAGCAAGACCGATGTTTTTACAAGAGATTTCTGAAACTCAGAAAAATGATTAAGATTTGCTAGCCAAAAGAAAACAGTGTGAAGCTGATACGGGATCAGATTTCAGAATTGGTTCTGATGGGTGCTTAATGTTTAAAGATCGGATTTGTGTACCGAAGAATGAGGAATTGATTCAAAAGATCCTACAGGAAGCACATAGTGGTTATTTCTCGATTCATCCGGGTAGTACGAAAATGTATAATGACTTGAAGAAAATGTATTGGTGGAATGGAATGAAAAGAGATATATCAGAGTTTGTGTCCAAATGCTTAATTTGTCAACAGGTGAAAGCTGAACACCAAGTACCTTCAGGATTACTCCAGCCTATTATGGTTCCTGAATGGAAATGGGATCGGATTACTATGGATTTTGTTTCAGGATTGCCATTGACTCCGGGAAAGAAAGATGCCATCTGGGTAATAGTTGACAGATTAACTAAGTCGACTCATTTTATCCCGGTACGTACGGATTATTCTCTTAACAAGTTGGTTAAACTGTATATTAGAGAAATTGTTAGATTACACGGAATACCATTATCGATTATTTCAGAAGAGATCCAAGGTTTACCTTGCGGTTTTGGCAAAAGTTGCAAGACGCGTTAGGTACGAAGTTAAATTTCAGTACTGCTTTTCATCCACAAACTGATGGACAATCAGAAATAATAATTCAGATTCTTGAAGATATGCTTAGATGTTGTGTATTGGAATTTCAAGGAAGTTGGGAAAGATACTTACCGTTGGTGGAATTTGCTTACAATAATAGTTATCAGATGAGCTTGAAAATGGCACCTTATGAAGCATTATATGGTCGTAAGTGTCGAACGCCATTGTATTGGACTGAACTCAAGGAAAATCAGATTTATGGAGTTGATCTAATAAAAGAAACTGAAGAAAAAGTGAAGATAATTCGAGATTGTTTGAAAGCTGCTTCAGATAGACAGAAATCTTATGCAGACCTAAAGCGAAAGGACATTGAATTTCAAGTTGGTGATAAAGTATTTTTAAAGGTGACTCCGTGGAAGAAAGTCCTTAGATTTGGACGGAAGGGCAAATTAAGTCCGCGTTTTGTTGGGCCGTATGAAGTAATTGAAAAAGTTGGACCGATAGCATATCGGCTAGCATTACCACCTGAATTAGAGAAGATTCATGATGTGTTCCACGTATCTATGTTACGTCGGTATTGTTCGGATCCTTCACATGTAGTTTCACCCATTTAACCCATTCCGACCCATATGGCCAAATCACAACCCAAGTCTACAGAATTGCCCGTGGGCCTTAGGTAACCTATCGGTCTCCCCCTTACAAGTGTTCGCGCACTCGCAAGACTACCATAGCCGAACTTTCGGCTTTTCGGCATTTAGACTTTTCGGTATTTCGACTTTTGCCGATACATAATGTGTGTGCTGTAATATCCCGAATTAAGGCCTAATCGGAATAGTGGTTTCGTGACCATAAATCCGAGATAGAAATAATTATTATATAATTATTTTGAGGTTTATGATATGATTGCATAATTGTGTGAAAATTTCGTGAAGAAATTTTTGGCATAACGAGTTTAATTTAAAGTTAGGGACTAAATTGAATAAGTTGCAAAACTTACATTCTAGAAGTTTTTAGTATGAAATTGCTTTGAAATATTAATTAGGAGGTTTTAAATGGTACTTTGACCAATTTTAAGTTCATGGACAAAATTAGGACATGGAAGGAATTTTTGAAAGTTTAGTAAGGAGGGGCATTTTGGTCATTTGGATATTAAATGAAATAAAAAGGGAAAAAAAACACAAAATTGGTTATCATCTTCCTTAGTTGCTGCCGAATGCTCCCTCTCTCCATAGCTAGGGTTTCTTCAACTTTCAAGCATCATAGTAAGTGATTCCAAGCCCCGTTTTTAATGATTTTTACATTTTTGAAATCCCGGTAACTCGGTATAGCTTATGATAGTAATATTTTGAGTTAGAGTTCATATTTGGAAAAATACCCATAGGTTAAATTTGTGAATTTTGATGTTTTATGATAAAATAAGAGGTTTTAAATTATGTTAGACAACTTGTGCTACTCGGTTTTGAGTGAAAACGAGTAAAAGGGCTTAATCGGCAAAAATACCTAATAGTCATAAGTACATGTTAGAGTGAGAATTTGATGTTGCCATAGAAGGGAAAAGTGATCAGCATGTTATAAAACATAAAAATAAGGAATTAAGTTTAATTCCTGAGATTTGGGGCAAAAGTGTAAATATGCAAAAGTTTAGGGGTAAAATTGTAATTTTTCTAAATTTTGAATTAAAGACTGATTTGATAATGTGAGTATTAAATAAGCTAAATGTGTTATTTTAGATCAAGAAAGATGTGGAATCGACCCCAATCAAGGAAAAGAAAAGATTGTGGACTAAATTGCAAAATCTTTATATTTTGGTACCAAGGTAAGTTCATGTGTAAATAATGTAGCATAGTTGTTATTTTTAAGTTATTGATGTTAATTATATGATATGTTGATTTTTATCATGAAATATATGCTTTGTGGTTATTTTCGAATAAAATGCAAATTATGTGTATTATTTGTTAAATATAAAGTGCTACCGAGTATTGATTTCGGTATTTTACGGAAGATGGCATGAAGATGTGTTCGAGGAAAATCTCGTTTGAACCTTAGGAATAGATTAGGATACAAGTGACATGTCACTAGGATGGTTGAGCATCCGAACTCGTTGAGTTGAGTCCGAGTTCACTTATGGCTGCGAATGTCCGAACTCGTTGAGTTGAGTCCGAGTTCGTGAGATGTAACTAGGCATCCGAGCTCGTTGAGTTGAGTCCGAGTTCACTTAGGGGCAGGTTACATGATTGCTTGATTACATATGTGGCACATATGTGCAAATTATCCATGTATCCGAGTAATATTCCGATGTGTTCAACGGGTAAAATTTCTAGTGAAATGGAATAACACTTGAGATGCAAGTGACGTTTTGGTAAGTGTTGTGAAATGGACACTTTGGACAAGTATGTACTTAACCCTCGGGTTGAAAATAAATACAATAACGGTAAGGTGGTAAGATGATGAATGATGTTTAGAAATGTAATATATGTTTTGGTGATACCATGCTAAGGTTGTTTGTTATAGTTGTATTGTTATGTTACTTGTTATTTGCATATGAACTTACTAAGCATTTATGCTTACTCCCTCCTTTTCATTCATTTTAGTTTTGAATAAGCCGGCTCAAGAATCGGGACAGGTCGAAGATTCGATCACACTATCCGAAGGACTTTATTTTGGTAAATGGCTTGTAAAACTTAAGTATGGCAAGTAGAGCAATATACCTACTTTGTGTAAATAATTTTGTGATATGGCGGTGATTTGGTTGAGAAAATGCTTGATAATGATAAGTCATGGAAATGGCTAATTTAGATCATGTTTGATGTCATGGAAGGTTAATAGGTTATCTAGTCCATAAAAACTCATGAAAAGATGAAATGTGCCATATATAGAACATTGCAGCAACACTGATGTGAGTTTGAAAATTTACTAAAAATCATATAAATCTAATTTGGTGATGGATTAAATATGAAATTGAAGCCTAATATGTCTAGTTTCACATAAAACAAATGAAATAGGTAAAGGAATTACATGTTAGAAGATATTTGAATTTTAGTGAAACACGGCCAGAGCAATTTCTGGATCCCCTGTTGCAAATATAGAAATTCACCATTAATTGTACCAAAATAATCAGGTAGTGTATTTTATATTCTTGGAATTCTTATTGAGTCTAGTTTCAGGATAAACAAACAGAATAGTCATATAAATTTTTCATAGAGAGAAATATGGTTCGTAGTAAATAGAGGTCAGTCCAGTCAAGTCCTGAAACAGGGGTAAATTTAACTAATAAACTGTACTAATTGGCCCAACCAAAAATTCTATAAAAAAATAAGTAAATAGATATTTGAGTCTAGATTTAGGGAAAATTTACAGATCTTGATTTCAAGTTTCATAACTTGAGATATGATTTTTCTTGTAACTGTGGCGCAGGTAGCTAGAAAGCTGTGAATGTAGAAACAAATGATTCGAAGTTCTTAATTTGATAAATTATGTTCGGTAACACCTCAAGCTCGACTCCAGCGACGGTCTCGGGCGTGGGGGCGTTACATGTGCAGTGTGTGTACACACCTGGTAAGCAAGCGTGATGCGATCTCCTTAGCCCAAACCTACAATCGATATCACTCAAAGATTAATCGCACGTACTTATCAATTACTTCACCAAAAGTCAGAATCTCACCTTAGCCTTACCTAAACGCCAAGCCTTTACTAGCTTTTACTTTGATCACTAAACACGTGTATTTCTTAAATCTGAAGAGCAAATCGACAGGAATCCAAAACTGAGATCTGACACTAATTCCCCACCAAAGTCGATTAGAAAGAAGTGAGGGACCGAATACTTAATATTTATCAAAAACCGATTGGGAGAGGGAACACTTACACTAGAACCAACTAGGTGGAAAAAGTAGTGGCAGCACCAAGGGTATTCGGCTCTTAGAGATTTGAAGGGCAACAATTGATGACTCGGTACCAAAGAAGAGAGGAAAAAGAATCGGCTAAATCAAAGAAAATATTGAGTAGAGGAGGGATAAGAATTCGGCACAAAGAAAGAAAAGAAAAAAAAGGGTTTTTGGCTTTTTAGAGAAAAGGGTTTCTGGCACGAAGTGAAGAGAAATTCATCATTAGCTTTTCAATCCTCCCATTCGGCACCTATTTATAGCCCTATAGCTGAATTCTTCAAGCCCAAGTTCCCAATTCAGCTCCATTTACTCCTCCCTTCTCATCTCCTCGTTTTTCTCCCTGATAACCCCTTGATCCTTTCCTTAATTTTCTCTTCTGAACACTCCCCTTGGAGTCTATCTTCACGCAACTTCCAGCCTTCTAGAAGGCAAAAATTAAACTCTAAAAGTACTAAGCTAGGATTCAAACCTTGGACCCCCTTGCTAGCTACTAACGCCACCTCAATACACCATATGTGGCGTCACTTAGCCACTCCACCACAAGCTCTTTTTGTGTCCAATTGTTTCTTCATTTATTCAAAAACCCACCTACTTGTCAGCCCTGATTCTTTTAATAATTAAATTATAATTTCTTTTTTCCCTTAACTTGAACTCAACCTTAGCTAAGACCTATTAAATTGTGATAGTGTGATGACTTCTGACCTTGTTAAATGATTTTTTTATATAGTAAATGGATCCCGATCCAGCTGTGGCAGATGAAGTAGAGAGTAATGCGCCAGCTCTGGGTGAAGGGGCAGCGCCAGCTCCGGCTGAAGGGGCAGCGCCGACTGAAAATCCACCTCCTACTGTTGGTCAGAGAGGAGGAGAAAGGGATCGGGAAGCCTTTCTTCAAATGATGAGTGCATGGTACACTGAGTTCGTTCGTACGAACCCAAATGTACGACCTCCCCCACCTCCCCCAATTTCTCAATTTATACCCCCGATGCCTTAGGGTGTGGATATGATAAAATTTCACAGAAATCCAGTTGACAGAATTCGTAAACAAGGGGCCGAAGAATTTAGGGCAAATATTGATGATGATGTAGAGAAAGCAGAGTTTTGGCTTGAAAATTTTATCCGGGTATTTGATGAATTATCTTATACACCTGAAGAATGTTTGAAATGTGCTATATCTTTGTTGAGGGATTCAGCTTATAATTGGTGGAAGACTTTGATTTCGGTGGTACCGAAAGAGAGGGTAACCTGGGAATTCTTTCAAGAAGAGTTTCGGAAGAAATATATTAGTGAAAGATTTATTGATCAGAAATGTAAAGAGTTTCTTGAGCTGAAGCAAGGTAATATGACAGTCACAGAATATGAAAGAGAGTTTGTTCGATTGAGTAAGTATGCCAGAGAATATGTTCTTACAGAGGCCAAGATGTGCCGACGATTTGAAGACGGACTCAACAAAGAGATCAAGGTATTTGTTGGGATCCTTGAACTAAAAGAAATGGTGGTACTTGTCAATCGAGCTTGCAAGGCTGAAGAACTACTTAAGGAAAAGAAAAAGGTAGAATTTGAGACACGAAATTGGAAGAAAAGACCAATGAGTAATGCACCCTTACAGCAACCCGGAAAGTCAAGAAATATGAATCCTCGTTCCCAAGTTTCAGCTGGGCAATCATATGGAAATTTTAAGAAGCAAAATGTAGGTCCTAAGTCCCAAACTACTTCGGCAGCCAGTGTAGGGAACTCGAGATTTGTTAAACCCGAGTGCCAGTGGTGTGGTAGAAATCATTTTGGTCTGTGCAGAGCAAATGAATGTTTTCGATGTGGTTCTCCAGATCATTTTATTAGAGACTGCCCAGAGAGAGTTGAGAAAGAAAAATTTCAGTATACAAAAGCAAGTGGTGCGGATTCGAGGGGAAGGTATCCAAGAAAAGCTGGAGTGAAGCAAGCAGTAAGAATGTAGCCAGAGATGCAGCAGTTAGACCTGAAGGAAGGGCTCCGGCTAGAACTTATGCTATTAAAGCGCGTGAAGATGCTTCCTCACCCGATGTGATTATCGGTATATTTTCTCTTTATGATGTTAATGTTATTTCTTTGATTGATCCCGGTTCTACTCATTCATAAGTATGCATGAAACTAGTGTCTAGTATGAATATACCTGTTGAGAACACAGAATTTATGATTAGAGTGTCGAATCCGTTAGGCAAATGTGTGATAGTTGATAAAGTATGTAAGAAATGCCCTTTAATGATTCGGGGTCATTACTTTCCGGCTGACTTGATGTTGTTGCCGTTTGATGAGTTTGATGTTATTTTGGGTATGGATTGGTTGACGTTGCATGATGCTATAATAAATTGCAAAGAAAAGGTTATAGAATTAAAGTGTGAAAATGGTGAAACTTTGCGGGTTGAATCAGATAAATCAGAGGCATTGTCTAGTGTGATTTCTTCAATGTCGGCTCAAAGATATTTGAGAAAGGGTTATGAAGCTTATTTGGCGTATGTAATTAATACAAAAGAAGTTGAAAAGAAAGTTGAATCAGTGCCGGTTGTGTGTGAATTTGCGGACGTATTTCTAGAAGAATTGTCGGGTTTGCCTCCAATCAGGGAAGTAGAATTTGGTATTGATTTGATACCGGGAACAACTCTGATCTCGATTGCTCCATATAGAATGGCACCAACAGAGTTAAAAGAGTTAAAGTAGCAGTTGCAAGAGTTGACTGATAAAGGCTTTGTGAGACCGAGTTTTTCACCTTGGGGTGCTCCCGTGTTATTTGTGAAAAAGAAGGATGGTTCTATGAGGTTGTGTGTTGATTATCGGCAGTTAAACAAGGTGACAATCAAAAACAAGTATCTGTTGCCAAGAATTGATGATTTGTTTGATCAGCTAAAAGGAGCGACCTGGTTTTCAAAGATTGACTTGAGATCTGGGCATTACCAACTGCGAGTAAAAGAATCGGATCTGCCTAAAACTGCTTTTAGAACAAGGTACGGTCATTATGAATTTTTAGTTATGCCCTTCGGGTTGACAAATGCTCCTGCTATGTTTATGGATTTAATGAATCGCATATTTCGGCCATACTAGGACAAATTTGTTGTGGTGTTTATAGATGATATTTTAATTTATTCAAAAGATGAGATAGAGCATGCTGAGCATTTGAGGATAGTTTTGCAAACTTTGAGAAATAAGCAGCTGTATGCTAAGTTTAGTAAAAGTGAATTTTGGCTCCGGGAAGTTGGATTTTTGGGTCATATTGTTTCAAGTGATGGTATACGGGTTGATCCTAGTAAAATTTCAGCCATTGTTGATTGGAAATCACCGAAAAATGTAACTGAAGTTAGAAGTTTCTTGGGGCTAGCTGGGTATTATCGGCAGTTTGTAAATGGATTTTCTATAATTGCTGCTCCTATGACTAGACTACTCTGAAAGAATGTTAAATTTGAATGGATGGAAGAATGTCAACAGAGTTTTGAAGAATTGAAAACGTTATTAACAGAGGCACCAAGTGTTAGTACAGCCCGAATCAGGTAAAGAATTTGTGGTGTATAGTGATGCTTCTCTAAATGGTTTGGGGTGTGTACTTGTGCAAGAAGGAAAAGTGGTGGCTTATGCTTCGAGGCAGTTAAAACCTCATGAGAGGAATTATCCTACTCACGATTTGGAATTGGCTGCGGTGGTGTTTTCTTTGAAGATTTGGCGGCATTATTTGTATGGTGAAAAGTGTCGGGTATATACCGACCACAAAAGTCTTAAGTACTTGATGTCATAAAAAGACTTGAATTTGAGATAGCAAAGATGGTTGGAGTTATTGAAAGATTACGAGCTTGTTATTGATTACCATCCGGGAAAATCGAATGTGGTTGCCGATGCTTTAAGCAGAAAGTTGTTGTTTGCTTTGAGAGTTATGAACACTCAGTTGAAAATGTTAGATGATGGTTCAATTCTAGCAGAGTTAAGAGCAAGACCGATGTTTTTACAAGAGATTTCTGAAGCTCAAAAAAATGATCAAGATTTGCTAGCCAAGAGAAAACAGTGTAAGGCTAATACGGGATCAGATTTCAAAATCAGTTCTGATGGTTGCTTGATGTTTAAAAATCGGATTTGTGTACCGAAAAATGATGAGTTGATTCAAAAGATTTTGCATGAAGCACATAATGGCTGTTTGGCGGTTCATCCGGGCAGTACGAAAATGTATAATGACTTGAAGAAAATGTACTGGTGGAGTGGAATGAAAGGAGATATTTCTGAGTTTGTATCAAAGTGCTTAGTTTGTCAACAAGTGAAAGCTGAACACCAAGTACCTTCGGGATTACTCCAGCCTATCATGGTTCCTAAATGGAAATGGGATCGGATTACTATGGATTTTATATCAGGGTTGCCGTTAACTCCGGGGAAGAAAAATGACATCTGGGTAATAGTTGACAGACTAACTAAATCGGCTCATTGTATTCCGGTACGTACGGATTATTCTCTTAATAAGTTGGCTGAATTGTATATTCGTGAGATTGTTAGACTTCATGGAATACCTTTGTCAATCATTTCAGATAGAGATCCGAGATTTACTACACGATTTTGGAAAAAGTTGCACGAGGCATTAGGTACAAAGTTAAATTTCAGCACTGCCTTTCATCCACAAACTGATGGACAATCAGAGAGAGTAATTCAGATTCTTGAAGACATGCTCAGATGTTGTGTATTGGAATTTCAAGGTAGTTGGGAAAGGTACTTACCATTGGTAGAATTTGCTTAAAATAATAGTTATCAGACGAGCTTGAAGATGGAACCTTATGAAGCATTGTATGGTCGTAAGTGTCGAACGCCTTTGTATTGGACTGAACTCAAGGAAAATTAGATTTATGGAGTTGATATAATAAAAGAAACCGAAGAAAAGGTGGAAGTGATTCGAGATTGTTTGAAAGCTACTTCAGATAGACAGAAATCTTATGCGGATTTGAAACGAAAGGAAATCAAGTTTCAAGTTGGTGATAAGGTATTTTTGAAAGTGTCTCCATGGAAGAAAGTCCTTAGATTTGGATGGAAGCGCAAGTTAAGTTCGCGTTTTATTGGGCCGTATGAAATAATTGAAAAAGTTAGACCGGTAGCATATCGGCTAGCATTACCACCTGAATTAGAGAAGATTCATAATGTGTTCCACGTATCTATGTTACGTCGGTATCGTTTGGATCTTCACATGTGGTTTCACCGACATAAATTGAACTACAACCAGACATGACCTATGAAGAAGAACCGATTAAGATTTTAGCTCGAGAGGTCAAACAACTAAGGAACAAAAGTATTGCACTTGTGAAAGTGTTGTGGCAAAAGCATGGAGTAGAAGAAGCTGCATGGGAACCCGAAGAAACTATGAAGAATCAATACCCACATTTGTTCACCGGTAAGATTTTCGAGGACGAAAATCTTTAAAGGGGGGAGAGTTGTAATATCCCGAATTAAGGCCTAATCAGAATAGTGGTTTCGTGACCATATATCTGAGATATAAATAATAATTTTATAATTATTTTGAGGTTTATGATATGATTGCATAATTGTGTGAAAATTTCGTGAAGAAATTTTTGGCATAACGAGTTTAATTTAAAGTTAGGGACTAAATCGAATAAGTTGCAAAACTTGCATTCTAGAAGTTTTTAGTATGAAATTGCTTTGAAATATTAATTAGGAGGTTTTAAATGGTACTTTGACCAATTTTAAGTTCATGGAAAAAACTATGACATGGAAGGAATTTTTGAAAGTTGAGTAAGGAGGGGCATTTTGGTCATTTGGATATTAAATGAAATAAAAAGGGAAAAATAACACAAAATTGGTTATCATCTTCCTTAGTTGCTGCCGAATGCTCCCTCTCTCCATAGATAGGGTTTCTTCAACTTTCAAGCTTCATAGTAAGTGATTCCAAGCCCTGTTTTTAATGATTTTTACGTTTTTGAAATCCCGGTAACTCGGTATAGCTTATGGTAGTAATATTTTGAGTTAGAGTTCATATTTGGAAAAATACCCATAGGTGAAATTTGTGAATTTTGATGTTTTATGATAGAATATGAGGTTTTAAATTATGTTAGACAACTTGTGCTACTCGATTTTGAGTGAAAACGAGTAAAAGGGCTTAATCGACAAAAATACCTAATAGTCATAAGTACATGTTAGAGTGAGAATTTGATGTTGCCATAGAAGGGAAAAGTGATCAGCATGTTATAAAACATAAAAATAAGGAATTAAGTTTAATTCTTGAGATTTGGGGCAAAAGTGTAAATATACAAAAGTTTAGGGGTAAAATTATAATTTTGCTAAAATTTGAATTAAAGACTGATTTGATAATGTGAGTATTAAATAAGCTAAATGTGTTATTTTAGATCAAGAAAGACGTGGAATCGACCCCAATCAAGGAAAAGAAAAGATTGTGGACTAAATTGCAAAATCTTTATATTTTGGTACCAAGGTAAGTTCATGTGTAAATAATGTAGCATAGTTGATATTTTTAAGTTATTGATGTTAATTATATGATATGCTGATTTTTATCATGAAATATATGCTTTGTGGTTATTTTCGAATAAAATGCAAATTATGTGTATTATTTGTTAAATATAAAGTGTTACCGAGTATTGATTTCGGTATTTTACGGAAGATGGCATGGAGATGTGTTCGAGGAAAATCCCGTTTGAACCTTAGGAATAGATTAGGATACAAGAGACATGTCACTAGGATGGTTGAGCATCCGAACTCGTTGAGTTGAGTCTGAGTTCACTTATCGATGCGAATGTCCGAACTCGTTGAGTTGAGTCCGAGTTCGTGAGATGTGACTAGGAATCCGAGCTCGTTGAGTTGAGTCCGAGTTCACTTATGGATGCGAACACCCAAGCTCATTGAGTTGAGTTCGAGTTCACTTAGGGGCGGGTTACATGATTGCTTGATTACATATGTGGCACTTATGTGCAAATTATCCATGTATCCGAGTTATATTTCGATGTGTTCAACGGGTAAAATTTCTAGTGAAATGGAAGAACACTTGAGATGCAAGTGACGTTTTGGTAAGTGTTGTGAAATGGACACTTTGGACAGGTATGTACTTAACCCTCGGGTTTAAAATAAATACAATAACGGTAAGGTGGTAAGATGATGAATGATGTTTAGAAATGTAATATATGTTTTGGTGATACCATGCTAAGGTTGTTTGTTATAGTTGTATTGTTATGTTACATGTTATTTGCATATGAACTTACTAAGCATTTATGCTTACTCCCTCCTTTTCATTCATTGTAGTTTTGAATAAGCTGGCTCAGGAATCGGGACAGGTCGAAGATTCAATCACACTATCTGAAGGACTTTATTTTGGTAAATGGCTTGTAAAACTTAAGTATGGCATGTATAGCAATATACCTATTTTGTGTAAATAATTTTGTGATATGGCGGTGATTTGGTTGAGAAAATGCTTGATAATGATAAGTCATGGAAATGGCTAATTTAGATCATATTTGATGTCATGGAAGGTTAATAGGTTATCTAGTCCATAAAAACTCATGAAAAGATGAAATGTGCCATAAATAGAACATTGCAGCAACACTGACGTGAGTTTGAAAATTTACTAAAAATTATAGAAATCGAATTTGGTGATGGATTAAATATTAAATTGAATCCTAATATGTCTAGTTTCACATAAAACAAATGAAACAGGTAAAGGAATTACATGTTTGAAGATATTTGAATTTTAGTGAAACAGGGCCAGAGCGATTTCTGGATCCCCTGTTCCAAATTTAGAAATTCACCATTAATTGAGTCTAGTTTCAGGATAAACAAACTGAATAGTCATATCGATTTTTCACAGAGAGAAATATGGTTCGTAGTAAACAGATGTCAGTCCAGTCAAGTACTGAAACAGGGGTAACTTTAACTAATAAAATGTACTAATTGGCCCAACTAAAAATTCTATAAAAAAATTAATAAATAGATATATGAGTCTAGATTTAGGGAAAATTTACAGATCTTTATTTTGAGTTTTGTAACTTGAGATAAGATTTTTTTTGTAACTGTGGCGCAGGTAGCTAGAAAGCTGTGAATGTAGAAACAAATGATTCGAAGTTCTTAATTTGATAAATTATGTTCGGTAACACCTCAAGCTCGACTCCGGCGACGGTCTCGGGCGTGGGGGCGTTACATGTGCAGTGTATGTACACACCTGGTAAGCAAGCATGATGCGATCTCCTTATCCCAAACCTACAATCGATATCACTCAAAGATTAATTGCATGTACTTATCAATTACTTCACCAAAAGTCGGAATCTCACCTTAGCCTTACCTAAACGCCAAGCCTTTACTAGCTTTTACTTTGATCACTAAACACGCGTATTTCTCAGATTTGAAGAGTAAATCGGCAAGAATCCAAAACTGAGATCTAACACTAATTCCCTACCAAAGTCGATTAGAAAGAAGTGAGGGACCGAATACTTAATACTTATCAAAAACCGATTGGGAGAGGGAACACTTACACTAGAACCAACTGGGTGGAAAGAGTAGTGGCAGCACCAAGGGTATTCGGCTCTTAGAGATTTGAATGGAAACAATTGATTACTCGGCACCAAAGAAGAGAGGAAAAAGAATCGGCTAAATCAAAGAAAATATTGAGTAGAGGAGGGATAAGAATTCGGCACAAAGAAAGAAAAGAAAAAAAAGGGTTTTTGGCTTTTTAGAGAAAAGGGTTTCTGGCACAAGGTGAAGAGAAATTCGTCATTAGCTTTTCAACCCTCCCATTCGGCACCTATTTATAACCCTATAGCTGAATTCTTCAAGCCCAAGTTCCCAATTCAGCTCTATTTACTCCTCCCTTCTCATCTCCTCGTTTTTCTCCCTGATAACCCCTTGATCCTTTCCTTAATTTTCTCTTCTGAACACTCCCCTTGGAGTCCATCTTCACGCAACTTCCAGCCTTCTAGAAGGCCAAAATTAAACTCTAAAAGTACTAAGCTAGGATTCAAACCTTGGACCCCCTTGCTAGCTACTAACGCCACCTCACTACACCTTATGTGGCGTCACTTAGCCACTCCACCACAAGCTCTTTTTGTGACCAATTGTTTCTTCATTTATTCAAAAGCCCACCTACTTGTCAGCCCTGATTCTTTTAATAATTAAGTTATAATTTCTTTTTTCCCTGAATTTGAACTCAACCTTAGCTAAGACCTACTAAAATTATCGCTTGGATAAGAATATGAAACATAATTTTTATCAAAATCAAAAATAAAGAAAATTCGGGATTTCAGGATTTTTAGATTTCGAGATTTTTGGATTTTAGGATTTTTGGGGAGTTACAGACTTTCCATCCATTTACTCGAGAACGCACAATATTTATTTCTGAACCCAAGGATAAACTCAAACACATATAACTCACTTAACCTTTCAAACAAATAGCCCAATCAAACTAAACAATTTATTCAATCTTGGCTGTCAAACAATAACTTTTAAAAGAAAACTTTTCTTCTTGTTGTCAAGATTACTCAGACATACAATTTATCACAATTTCTTCAGGATACTAGTCAAAGATCTTCTTAAATACTGCATAACTCGAATACGTATAACATTCTATCTTTACTCATTGACATATATACCAAGATTTATCTAGAAGTGATAACTATTATACAGATTTGAACTTGATCTTCTATCGTCTATGCTTTTACCGATGTCAATTCTCTTTTTAAGAAAACTAGAAGGATTATATACTAAAGCTATCTTAATGATATCCCAGAGAAATTCTAGAAGAAAACATCACTCATAAGCACTGAATCGACTGTGGCAGAAGCAATATAATCTTCATGTATATTTAGTAAAACAATAACCAGTGGAAAAAAATACTAGCATCATACAGAATTTACCGTTGACTTTTCTATCAACACAATGGAATAGAATACCAGGGAAAGATAGAGCAATGTCGATCATAAAAGATAGAGCAATGTCGATCATAACCTAAATAGACCAATAATGCTTTCGTCTATCAGTATGTTTAACCAATGTTCTTATATGATAAGAGTTTCATTTGAAAATAATTAGCCACATATACCTCTGAGAATAATTGATCACATAGAATACCCAGAAGAGATCATTATAAGCTATTCGACTATACTGCTGAACTCAGATATCTTTACAATTCAAACATTATTCCACTATCTAATCCTGTCATTATTGATTCTTCTTTATCCCATCACTAACAAAAATCAATTAAGAAGAACTTCCAATTAATACATTCTTTAGATATCATATCTGAATATTTTGTTTCATCAAAGTCAATTTCTTCTTTAATAGTGACTTTGCATAATCCAAATAGCTTCAAAACGATCTGGTATCTCTTCTAGTATTGTTTGTACTGTTGATTCATTCTTCTATCTGACCACAGTATTAATCTTTCAATCATGGAACTTTGTAATTCCACACTTGTGAACTTATTCAATCTAAATCTTATGAATTTCATTGTAACACTATACTGATAAGGGGGTGAGGGTCGTAAAGCTTCAAATTTAACTCTCACATATACATGTACATAACACAACATTCATCAATAACATAATATTATGAACTTTATTCATATCTTTATGAATTTCAACTCATCATAGACATATTTTCGCTCAAATATTTGAGTACCACTATCTGCACTATTGGAATTAGCTCGGTTGGAAAGTATATCTGTCTAATTAAAATAATTTTCATCAGAGTCAGGAGATATCACACTACCACATATGCTAAACTGTAGCTCTGATACCAATAAATGTAACACCTCTCACTCGAATTCAAGATCAGAATAGGGTTACGAGATATTATCGATCAATACATATCATTTGACATACATAACTCATACATTTATGCATTCATACTCAAATACCATTCAATCATATTCACCTTGTACCTTATAAGGTCCTACGAGGCCTTAAACATGCTTTAGAAGTGGTTCGGGACTAAACCGATAACATATGAAATTCTTAGAAAAGCTAGAAATTTTTCAAACATACATGGGTCACACGCCCATGTCTCAGGCCATGTGAAAATAGGGCATACATACTGACTTGGGTCACACGGCCAACCACATGCCCGTGTGTCTATCCCGTGTGTCCTTCAAAGTGGCCACACACGCTTGTGTGCCAGGCCGTGTGCTAGGCCGTGCCAATCCTGTAGGGTATACTTACTTATGCAACACTGCCAAGTCATACGCCCGGGTGCTAGGCTATGTGTCATTTAGGGGGTATACTGACTTGTGCCACAAGGCCAGTCACACGCTCGTGTGTGAGGCCGTGTGAAGCATACTAACTTCAAATTAATTTCCACACCAGGGGACACACGGCCATGTAGCATGACCGTGTGTCGCACACGCTGAGACACACGCCCGTGTGGACAAAAATAGGCCATTTGTAAAGCCAATTTGCCACCCTTTCTCATGCTCACCTAAACAACCAAAATGGTACCATTTCTATACACAATTAATCAGCCAAACTAATCTCAAATCATCACTTTATAGACCATTTCAATACCAATCTGTGCAAAGCTTATACCATAACCATTTACTTAACTAAATCACATACCAACCAACGAGATTTGTAAGCCAAGATTCACATAGATATCATATACTATTTCAACCTACTTTATTAACCAATTTGGCATTCAATTACCAAACCAAAACCAAGTACATCTCAAGCTATCACACAACACATACCAAATGGCCATTTGACTATCTTAAACCATCATTAAGCTTACCAAAATAACCCATATCACATGGGAACATATATACTTTAACCACATAACTTAATGATGCCATTTCAAATAGCCAAAAACACTTCCAACATCCAAACCAAAGTAACCATATCCTACGCTTCAAACTTTACATCATTATCAAGGAAATCTCATGGCTAAATACATATCAAGCACATATACATCAATCACCAGAACTACTAATACTCAAAAAATAACCACAAAACCTATACATGCCATATAACCAATATCACAAAGCTTATAAGTACCAAACCATAGCTGGATAGTGTGATATGATCTCCGATGACTTCCAACCTGAGCGAGCCTCCGAATCACTATAAACATAGAAAAGATAACAAAGTAAGCTATAAAGCTTAGTAAGTTCGTATGATAATAACTCATCTCATTAAATGAACACAATTTAAGTCATTATAAATATTATAATATAACTTGTATAATTACCTTAATATCATGTATCTGTTCACATAGTTAACCCAGAATTTCACAAGTGTATTCATTTCAATGCTTATGTGGTTTGAATACTTCTTATCGATTCATTTACATTTACATAAGTATAAGCAAATAGAAATAAACTGCATTCAATTCAATAATCATCGCATTTATATATTCAATTGAACCATATGAATTCTCATAATTTTCCACTTACTCATCATATGAAATTCACTTTTAACACTTGTCGATTTCTGTCAAAGTACCTTGACTAAGTCATACCATCACTTGTAACCATGTTTCGTCAACATTTCCTGTTGAACCATTTGGAATACTAAAGAATACTTAGAAATCCCGTACACACAGTACCATACCAATGCCATGTCCCCGATATGGTCATACATGTAATTTCATATCGATGCCAATAGCCCAGCTATGGTCTTACACGAAATCTCATAGCGATGCCAATAGCCCAGCTATGGTCTTACACGTATTATAATCTTGCACACTAAGTGCCATACATAGCTGAAGCTATCTCATTCTCGCACACTAAGTATCGTATATAGCCAAAGCTATCTCGGTCTCGCACACTAAGTGTCATATATATATTCGAATCGTCGTCAAACTAGACTAGAATCTCATATACACAATTTTTGCAATATCAATGCATTAAAAGCATAATTGTAGCAATGCTTATTAAACATACGAACTTACCTCATTCGCTGTAACGACAAATTAGGTCGACTAATCCGATACTTTATTTTCTCCCATTCTAGATCCAAATCTCCTTTATCTCAATCTACATAATAAAAAAATTACTTATTAAATCCTCAATTCATTCAATTTAGCACAATTTACACATTTTGGAAAAATTACATTTTTCCCCTCTTATTTTATATTTTTACAATTTAGTCCTTATCACATAAAATTGTAAATTCATGCAATTTAGTACCAATCCATGCCTAGCTGAATTTACTATATATTACTAGCAGCTCAAAAATTTAATTTATTCACACTTTTAACCACCATATTTTACATTTCCTCAATTTAGTCTAAAATTGACATTTTTACCAAAATTCACTTTACAAAACTTGTACATCCAACAACAATGATTTATTTTCCATCATAAACTAACAAAATACTCATACATTCAACAATGGGAACATTCAAATACTTTAACAGTTTTGAAATCGGAGATACGAGCTAGCTAGATTAAGCTGCAACTATTACAAAAACATAGAAATCATTAATCGAGTAAAAACGGACTTACAATTTGGATTACAAGTGCCGATTGCCTCAAACCCTAAAATGGTTTCTCCAAACTTCAAGTTTCAGCAATTCAAGAAGATGATAGCTATTAAAATTTGCTTGTTTTATTATAATTAACCTTTATTAATAATTTACAAATTTAACCTTAATAAACTTTAATAACTACTCCTAATGCCATGCCACTGACTTCCACTATCTTATAAATGGGTTAATAACCACATAAGGACCTTAAGTTTAAGGTTCTATAGCTATTTAATACCTTTAGCAAATAGAACACTACTTTTGTACTTTATGCGATTTAGTCCTTTTTATCAAATTGAGCACTCAAATAGTAAAATTTCTTTACGAAACTTTCACACAATAATTCTATCATGCTGTAAACTTTAATAAAATAATAAAATAAATATTTTGACTTTGAATTTGTGGTCTCGAAACTACTGTTCCAATTTAACCCAAAAACGGGTTGTTACATTACGGATCTTTTCTAACTCCGACAATAAAGCCAATTTAAAAGCTACAAGTTCAATTTTATCTATGATCTCATACAGCCCGATGAACTGTGGACTAAGCTTTCCTTTACGGCCAAATCGAAGAACTTTCTTTGAACTTATAGGGCGATACTTTCAAAAACATTTTCTCATCGTTTTGGAATTTGATGTCTCTTCTTTTCAAATTTGTATAGGATTTCTATTGATCCGAAGCTGCTTTCAAACTATCATGTATCACTTTAACTTTTTCTTTGGTTTCTCATATCAAATCAACACCGAGTAACTTTCTTCACTGAGCTCAGTCCAGTACAACAGAGTTCGATACTTTTGACCATACAAAGCTTCATACGGTGCCATTTTAATACACGTTTGATAACTATTGTTGTATGCAAATTCAGCTAATGGTAGAAATCTCTCCCAGTTAATTTTGAACTCCAAAACACAACATCGAAGCATATCTTCAAGTATTTGAATTACTCCCTCAGATTGACCATCAGTCTGTTGATGAAATGCGTGCTAAAATGTAGTTGAGTACCTAGAGCTTCATGTAATTTGTTCCAGAATCGAGACGTAAATCGTAGATCTTTGTAAAAAATTATAGAAAGTGGCACACCGTGCAATCAACGATCTTAGCAACATACAACTCTGCCAATATTTCAAGTGAAAAATTCGTATGCATTGGATTGAAATGCGTGGACTTCGTTAAATGATCAACAATGACCTACACAACATCTTTCTTTCTTGGAGATAGAGGCAATCCTGATACTAAATCCATCATGACATGTTTCCATTTCCACTCTGGAATCATCATTGGCTGTAATAAACCTGAAGGTACCTGATGCTTGGCTTTAACCTACTGACAAACCAAACATCTCGATATGAACTATGAGATCTCTCGTTTCAAACTTGGCCACCAGTACATTAGTTTCAAATCACCATACATTTTATTACTACCAGGATGAATTGATAAGCTACTATTGTGAGCTTCCTGTAAAATCTTTTGAATGGGATCAAAAGTTTTTGGAACAAAAATTCTAGCTTTGAAGTACAAACAGTCACCTGAACCTACATGAAAATCTGAATTAAGTGTCATCTCAATCTATTTTTGTTTAGCTATCAAAACATCATCAAATTTTTGAGCTTCACAAATCTGTTGTAGAAACGTCAGTCTAGCTTTTAATTTAGCTAAAATTTAACCATCATCAATTAATGTTAACAGTGTGTTCAAAGCTCACAAAGTAAATAGAGATTTTCTATTCAAAGCATCCGTAACAACATTAGCATTTCTTGGATGATAGTTTATGATTAAGTCGTAATGTTCCAATAACTCAAGCCATCTACGCTGTCTCAACTTCAAATCTTTTTGCAACCTCAAATACTTCAAGATTTTATGATTGGTGAAGATATGTCATTTTTCTCTGTACAAATGGTGTCGTCGAATCTTCAAAGCAAACACAATAGGTGCAAGCTCTAAAACATGAGTTGGATAATTCTTTTCATGCGATTTCAATTGTCTATAAGCATATGCTATAACTTTTCCCTATTGTATCAAAACACAGTCTAAACAATTCAACGAAGCATCACTATAAATCACAAAATCTTTACCAGACTCTGGCTGACCTAACACAGGTGCCTCGATTAACAAAACTTTCAATTGATTAAAACTTTGTTGACATTTCTCAAACCATTTAAATTTCATATCTTTTTGCAACAATCTCATCAATAGTGTAGCAATCATCAAGAATTCATTGATGAATCTTCTGTAATATCTGGCTAAACCCAAAAAACTTCTGACCTCATATACATTTCTCTAAGGCTTCCAATCTACCACAACTGAAGTTTTGCTCAGATAAACTCTAATGCCATCGGTCGATACAACATGCCCCCAAAATTTGACTTCTCGAAGCCAGAATTCACATTTGTTGAATTTAGCGAACAGTTGTTTTTCGCGTAAAGTTGTCAAAACAATTCTCAAATGCTGGGCATGCTCTATCTCTTCTAGTGAAAAGATCAGAATATCATCAACGAACACAACAACAAATCTGTCTAAATATGGCCTAAATATTCTGTTCATCAAGTCCATAAACACAGTAGGTGCATTAGTCAAAACAAATGGCATCACCAGAAACCCATATTATCCATACCTAGTTCTGAACACAATTTTTGGCACATCCGAGTCGTTAACCCATAACTGATAATAACCAAAATGAAGATCAATCTTTGAGAATACCATCGCACCTTTTAATTGGTCAAACAGATCATCTATACGTGGCAATGGATACTTGTTCTTGATCGTGACTTTGTTGGACTATTGATAATCTGTACATAGTCTCACAGATCCATCATTTTTCTTAACAAATAACACGAGAGCACCCCAAGAAGAAAAATTGGGCCGAGCAAAGCCTCTATCTGTCAACTCTTGCTACTGAGCTTTCAAATTTTTCAATTCTGTAGGCGCCATTCTATACGAGGCTATCGATATTGGAGATGTTCCTGGCATTAATTCAATAGTAAACTTAACCTCTCCGATCGATGGTAACCTTGTTAACTCTTCTAGAAAAATACACCTATATACTCACATACCACTGGAATCGATTTTAGCTTCAATTCAAAAACCCTAGAATCAACTATATAAGCGAAATATGCTCCACAGCCCTTTTTTACAATTTTTTGTGCCATTATTGCTAAAATTATATTAGATGTACCATCTTGACTCAATGGGGTTTTCTATCCCTAAATTCAGTGGAGAGATGAGCTAATGAAGATGAGCTAATGAAGATGATACATTATTTTTACCATATTTTACTTTAATTTAATTATTGAATTACCTTTTTAACCTTACTAATTAACCTTAAAATCAGTTTATTTTATGTCCATCTTTGTCCACTAACATTATAAATGGTCTGACTACCATGTAAGTCCACTCACATTTAAGTTTCATCGAAGTTAGACTCCTTTTACTAATAGAACTCTACTTTTACACCTTTTACGTGTAACAACCTATTTTTAGTCAAATCATAATAGTGGTTTCGGGACCACAAATCCGAGGTTAAAAATTATTTTAATATTATTTTAAGTGTTTACAGCATGATAGTATGTATGTATGAAAGTTTCGTAAAGAAATTTTACTGTTTGAATGGTTAATTAAATAAAAAGGACTAAATTGCGTAAAGAGTAAAACTTGAGTTCTATTAGTTAAAGGTATTAATAGCTATGGAGCATTAAAGTAGAGGTCCTTATGTTGTAACTAGACCATAATTAATTTGAGTGGACAATAATGGGCATAATATCATGAAATTTGGTGGTTTTTAATTAAGGTTAATATGGTAATTTACAAATAAAAGATAATAAAATATAGAAAACAAAAGAAACACTTCGTTTTGCTCATCTTTCAACCAAAAATAAGGGTGGAAAACTCCATTAAAGGAGCTTTAACATTCGATTACACTAATCTCAAGCATATAAGTCCGTTTTTGTTCGGTTTTTAATGATTTTTACGTTTTTGAGATCATTGCTTCGTATTCTAGCTAGCCTGTACCCTAGATTTTGAAATTGTTAAAGATTTAACATGTTGCCATTGTTAAATGTTTGAGTAATTTGATGATTGATGATATATTTGGAAGGTTTAATGTTAGATTAATAGTTTTTGTAAAGTGATTTTTGACAAAAATGTCAAAAAGGGGTTAAATTGAGAAAATGTGAAATGTACTGGTTAAAAGTGTGAATAAATGATAATTATAGGCTACTGGGGGCACTATAGTAATTCGGTTAGCATGGGTTAGTCTTGAATTTCATTAATTTGTGATTTTGTGAAATAAGGACTAAATTGTGAACAATGTGAAATCTATGGGGCAAAAGTGTAAATGTCTTTTAAAGTGTATTTTGGACTAAATTGAATGAATAGATGATTGAATAAGTTAATTTTGAATATAATTAGATCAAGAAAAGCAGAATAGGACTTGGATCAAGGAAAAGATAAAGTTATCGACTAATCAACTCAATTCATTGTTTTAGCATCTAAGGTAAGTTCGTATGTATTAAGCATTGTGAATATTATGTTTTTAGTGCTTTGATATTGTATAAATTGTATATACGGGACTACAATTATGTTCGATGACAAATCGACTATTTGTGGCACTTAGTGTGCGATTCGACTTAGCTTCGGCTATATATGGCACTTAGTGTGCGATTTGAGATAGCTTCAGCTATGTATGGCACACTTAGTGTGCGAGATATTGAGTGTGGCACTTAGTGTGCAAGATATCGCGTATGCCACTTAGTGTGCGAGGAATTGAGTATTCAACGGCATTCCGTGTATGTATAAACTTGTTATGGATTGGTACAGGTATGTACATGTATATTACAAGCTTGAAATCGAAGAGGTTATAAAGTTTGTGCATAAGCTTATGAATAAGCAGGTCAAAGGTTTATTAGTAATCATAAAGTACATGATAATATGTTTAGATTGATGAAAGTTGCATTTTTGATTAGTTAAACTTATATCATACGAGCTTATTAAGCTTATTAGCTTACTTTGTGTATTTTTCCTATGTTTTATAATGATATCAAAGCTAGCTCAAATTCGGGGATCGTCAAAGATTTCATTGCACTATCGAACATCTATTTTGGTACTTTTGAAGTTATGTATATATGGCCTATGGCATGTATAGGCTTGAGTCGTTTTGAGTATGTTTGATGAATATGTGTTTCTAGGCCATTTGAGTTGGCTTGTGATAATGAATTTGTTAATGGATTAAGTTGTGTAAATGGCTTTGTTTTGAGTTAGGTAATTGATCTATATTGAGTGAATAAAGTTGAATTGATAATGCATTTTGGAATGGTTTAACCATATGAATATATGTGAATTATGTCTAGTAAAACAAGTTGAGTTGATAGGTACTTGAATAGGTAAATTACATTGAATTGAGTATTGAAATGGTTGAAATGGATATAGTATGATTGTGTATTGGTTGATGACTTTTGGCTGCATATTTGTGTCTTGAAATGGCACCAATTGATCTTGTATAGGTATGTGCAAAATCTGTGGCAAAATGGCTTGGTAAATGGCCTATTTTTGTCCACATAGGTAGAGGCATGGGCGTGTGTCTCAGCCGTGTGTGACACACGGTCATGTTACACGGCCGTGTGTCCCCTGGTGTTGAAAATGAATTGAAGTCAGTATGCTCCACATGGTCTCACACACGGGGGTGTGACTGGCTGTGTGGTCAGTATACCCCCTAATTTGTATAGGGCCTAGCACATGGGCGTGTGACTTGGCCGTCTTGCATAAGTCAGTATACCCTACAGGTTTGGCATGGGCTAAACACACGGGCATGTGGTTGGCCATGTGACCCAAGTCAGTATGTATACCCTATTTCCACACGGCCAGTGACAAGGGCATGTCTAAAGCTGCATGAGGCACACGGCCTGTTCACACGGGCATGTGACCCCTATATGGTTGAAAATTTTCTAAGTCTCCAAAATTTTCATATATTATCGATTTAGTCTTGAATAACTTCTGAAGCATGTTTAAGGCCTCGTAGGTTATACATGATAAATGTATGACAATGAATGCTTTATGCATGATAAATGTATACTGTATGTTGTGAATTGATTGGTAATACCTCGTAGCCCTACTCCGGCGATGGATACGGGTTAGGGGTGTTACATTACAATTTAGTTCTTTTTACATAATTAAACATGCAAACATCAAAATTTCTTACCAAAATTTTAATACGAACCTACTAGCATTCCATAGATATTAAAATAATAATTTACTCGTCAAATTTGTGGTCCCGAAACCACTGTTCCGATTTCATTGAAAATAGGTTGTTACAAAGGTGTGCTTAGAGAAAAGAGAGTGAGGTGCAGGGGAAGGAGAATATGAGGGTAGTTGTTTTCAACAAGGTCTACGATAGTGTTTCATACATGACTGAGTCACACGTCCATGTCTAAGGCTGTGTGAACTTAAATTTGCCCAAAATGAAGCCATTTCCTATACCATTTCATGCATAATCATCGAAACCAAATCTACACACTTACAAGGCATCAAACCATACCTAAAAATACATATGTATATTCCATATCAAGACCCTAATTCAACTAATCAATATGTCATTCAAAGGCACCCCAAATACACACAATGACACTTAACTAAACATGCATATTTTACCACATTTCAATAATCAATTACTAGTTAATTACTTTCCAAAACATGCCATAACTTGACCATAATCATTCCAATTCAAAACATACCATATGAGCCATTCAAAACATAAATCATAAAATAGCCAAAATGACACATTCTAGCAAGGCATCAAATGGTACCAACAAAGTCAACTTACACAACTTATACATACTAAATCATCTACTAAACATTCAACCAAATACCATTACTAAGTCCACCTATACATGCCATTATAACCTTGTCCAAAACATTCAAAAGCTACCAATATTTATATTGGATAGTGTGATAGATCTCTGACGAGCTCCCAATAATCTAAAAACTTAAGAAAGAAACTACGTAACCAAATAATGCTTAGTAAGCTCGTATAACATAAACACAACTTACCATTTCATTTTGCATAATGTAAATGGCATAGTTATAACTCCAACTAAACCATAAGCACCAATGCAATGCACTTAACACTTGCTTGAAGAAGTGGCCAACCATATGTACCTGAAAGCATAAATTGACATCAAAACACAACTTAACAAGACACACAAGATGTAGCACCAGTAACTCGTCTCCACGCCGAATTAGGGTTACAAAGCATTACCAATTAATCAAAACTCATTTATCATTATAAACCAATCAATCATATGAATTTTGTCCCTAAATCGAGCCTTCGAGGTCCTAAAAATAGCTTAGAAGTAATTTGGGACTAAATTGAAACAAAACAAAGGTTTTAAGAAAAATATACAAAAATCTACAAACAAGGGTCACACGGCCATGTGGCTAGGTCGTGTGAGATTCAAACAAAAGACACACGATCGTGACCTAGCCCGTGTCATCATCCGTGTCACTCACTGAGTAAGGCCATACAGCCATGTCATAGGTGACTCTCAGAGTTGCCACACATGGCCGTATGCTAGGCCATGTAACTCACTGACTAGGAACAATAGAATTTTACAAAAGACACACGGTGTAACACCCCTAACTCGCGTCGTCGAAATAGGGTTAAGGTGTTACCGGACATATCGAAACATTTAGCATTCATTTCACAATCATCATAGCATCACAAGTCATACATCAATACAGAGTCCCTTACATAGGTCAACAGACCTTAAACATGCTTTAAAAAGGGGACGGGGCTAAACCAAGCACATACAAATTTTCCCAGAAACTTAACAAAATTCATAGGTCACACGCTAGTGTGAGCAGGCCGTGTACCTCACACGGCTTTAGACATGCCTGTGTGTCTAAACTATGGAAAAACAGGGCATACATACTAACTTAACCACACAACCATAAGACACGCCCATACGTTTTGGCCGTGGTCGAAACTGACTTAGGTCACACGGCTGAACGCACGCCCGTGTGTCTAGCCCGTGTACCCTTCGAAATGGCCACACACGCCCATGTACCAAGGTTGTGTGCCCCACACGACTACCAGACATGCCCATGTTTCTAGGCCATGCTCGAGACTGACTTGAATAGCTAAATTACAACAAACACACAGTCGAGACGCATGCCCGTTTGCTCAACCATGTGGGGTGAAATTAGGCTTGATTTAAGCCACATTTCCCACCTATCTCAAGCACTCAAAACCCATAACATTTTAGCATTATTTGTATTCATTCATAGGCAACCAATTCAACCATTTTGTATATATATCATACTATTCAATTACCATCTAAATCACTACTCAATTTCACAACCAAAAACATACCAAACCAATGTACCAAAGTCATCACAACTTACATAAGTTTCAAATACATAAACTCATCATTTTATCACATACTTTATACCACAAAACTTGCCAATTCAACATTTCAAAATCAAACCATCACATGAACATTATATACATCATATGACTTACCTATCAAATACACCATTTTAGCCAACTTAAGAGGCCATACATACCAATATTTACAAGCCAAGTCTCATGGCTAATCACGACACAAAACATACCAAAATGACACTAGCCTATACATGCCATATACCATATATGCAACTATCGAAATGGTACCAAAATAGATGTCCGATAGTGTGAATGAGTCGTTGACGATCCCCGGATCTAAGCTAGCTTTATAACACTGTAAAACAGAGAACATTGCACACAGTAAGCTTTTCAGCTTAGTAAGTTCATGATATAACACATTTAACTCATCAATTAAAATATATTTCTATCAATTAGCTAACATTTAATGCAACTCATCTCATCCTTCATTTACATAAGCTTTCAACTACTTCATACTCAATATCATCAACCATGTAACATCCCTAACCCAAATCCATAGCCGAAATGGGGTTATGAGGCATTTTCGATCATAATACAACTCAGAACTAACTTTCATTTCAATTTTATCATCTAGTAAAATTTTAAACCAAACTAACATACTTTGGTTCTATAATTCATATAATTTTTCGAAATTTCTATTCAATCAATATAACCAAGTAATCATAGAAATCGAATGCTTAACTCATAACCAAGTATATTTCATTTCATATACCAATCGTATATGCATACTTAACATTTAAGGCATTCGAATGATTTAAATATAGAATAACTTATCAATTTACAAATTATATATACATACTTTAAAACATGTAAACATACATCATTTCTTTTCATATAAATAGCATATACCATTATGTCTATTTCATCTATCAAATATTACCATACCTTTATAACATTTGTTTACCTAACTACAACAATTGCATAACATTGATACATATATATATAATATTTTACTTAACATATAACAAATATATATAATCAACTTAGCCAATTAAACTACTCAAATAATCTGACCAAAACATTAAAGTAAAATGCCATTTGAAGCCAACACAAAAACTACATCCATTAATCAAATTTTCATAGCCTAACTTAGTCCACAAATATTCAATACCACAATTATAACATTAACATACCAGTAAACACATAATGAACTAATTTAAACACAATTTTCGAACCATAAATATAGCACATTTTCAACTCAATACAAAACCTAACATTTTGGTCTTTTAATACCGTACCTCAAACAAATCATATTAACCAAAAATAGTTATATAACATACTCATTATTTGTTTTCATCTATTGTACATAATTAACCAACCATTCAAACACAATATCTGAACATACATTGCTATTACAAACCGAGTCAAATTAACTAATACACATTCGAATATATATACAAATCATTATCATTTTACTCCATTACTAAATTAAATCATTAAACCATTCATAAAGATAAAACATACCATATAATATGCATACCAAAATAAACTCCAACCATGTTTGGATATAACCGAATATTCTTTAATACCAAATCACATACTAACACCTTAACAAAACCTATCAACAGAATTCACATATACTTTTATCTTTGCATAAACCATAACCAAATAAACCACATATACATCCAAAATCAACAACCATTTCCATATCATATAACACATATAAACTTGACTAAAGTTTCATAAACTCACATTACATATTAGCCATTTTCGCATGGCTTAATATATACATACTTCAAACTTAACCAAATAAAATCTAGCCTATACATGCCATAGGTTCAAGTTCAAACTTATAAAATACCAAAAACAGTTGATAGTGTGATGGACTTTGTTGACGATCCCCGAGCTGATAACTAATCTCCAAAATCTATAAATAGAGGAAACATAAACACACATAGTAAGCTCTCATAGCTTAGTAAGTAATAAGCAAATAAACAACTCACCGACATAATCAACTCATTTAAACCAAACCAAATTATACTATCATAATCACATTTAATCTTAAGTTTACAATTTCATGTATAACATATACTTTCACATATAAACTTTATCATGGCCGAATGTACATATATATATTAACAAAGTATCATTCAATTTCAAAGCCAAAATATCATTATATAACCAAGTACATTTACACTCATATACATATACTCATGAATCAAAATATAACATCACATACATATTCCTGAATATACTACACAAATGCATTTATGTTTACATTAGTAACTTGTCTAATTTGCATCACATATCAAATAGCCAACTTACCTTATTTTCAAATAGGTAATCAACAAACTCATACCTGATCGTTTTAGCTCGTTTTACACATTCGATCACAACTTATCATTACCCACTGAACCGTTTAGAATTGAATAGGATACTCAGATAATCACATATATCGTACAATGCCAATGTCCCAGACATGGTCCTACATGCTATCTTGATGCCACTGTCCCAGACAGGGTCTTACACGAATCAAATACGATGCTGATGTTCCAGACATGGTCTTACACGTAATCACATATCGATGCTAACGTCCCAGGCGTGGTCTTACACGTAATCACATATCAATGCACAAGAACACATATCAGAAACCCTATGTCATGGCATATGTATCCTAGCTATTCTTAAGGTTCATACGGGGCTTTCGGACGTCGTAACTCGATCGAAACAAATTTGTAAGCATAGCTCCCAAGCATATGCACATTCGGCTACCAACATATATACTTCACATAGTTCATTTCAGCATATAAAACTCATATTTATTTAAAAGAAAACAACATCTATTTTCTTATAAACTTACCTTGGACAATGAAAATCAAAATGAGACAACTAATCGACAACTTTGGTTTTCCCCCGATCCAAATCTGATTTCTTTGGTTCTTGATCTAAACATATTCAAATTGAACACATTCAAACATAATTTCACTCAATTTAGTCCAAAAAAATATAAATGGACAAATTACCATTTTACCCCTAACATTTCACACTTTCTACAATTTAGTCCAAACTGCACAAAACACAAAACATGCAAAATTTGCACACACCATGCTTAGTTCGAATGTTCCTTATGTTCATACAAGTCCATACATTTCATTTATTTCACATTTCAATCCCTCAATTTATTATTTTTTCAATTTAGTCCTAATTACTCAAAGTCATCAAAAATTCCAATACAAAACATATTAATCCAATACATATCTTTCATAATTCATCAACTAGCTTCAAAAAAGTTCAAATATTCATCAATGGCATAACTCAAATTATTCATCAAAATAAAAAATTCAAGCATGGGCTTTGTACATTACACTGCAATGATCTCAAAAACGTAAAAATTATCAAAAATCGAGCTAGTTACATACCTTGATTAAGCTATCAAATGGCCGAACCCTTAAACTCTTTTTTCCTTTTTCTTTTCTTTAGTTTCAGTCATGCAAAAGAATATGAACACTTATGTCTTTATTTCATGTTTTATTATATCATATATTATTTACCATTTTACATTAATAACCTTTAAACATAAATATAAAACCATTAAAACATAAGGTTTTTACCATCCATAACATATAATTATCGTCTATTTGCAACATAAATACCTCATACAATAAATACATCATCAGTTCAGCCCTTTTTAAAATTAACCATCAAATTTTCATTCTACGCGATTAAGTCTTTTTATTAAATCGGGTACTCAAATGACAAAATTAAATCATGGAAATTTCACACATATAAATTCACACAAATAAACACAAAAAATAATTTTTAAATATTTTTCTGACTCAGATTCGTGGACCAGAAACCATCATTCTGAATAGGGTCTAAATCAGGCTATTATAACTCTCCCCCTTAGGGATTTTCGTCCCCGAAAATCTTACTGGTGAATTGGTTCAGATAACGTTCTTTCATTGTATCTTCTGGCTCCTACATTGCCTCTTTAACTCCGTGTTTATGCCATAGTACTTTCACCAATGAAATTTTTTTATTTCGCAATTCCTTAACTTCGCGATCCAGAATACGAATCGGTTCCTCTTCATAAGTCATATCAGACTTAATCTCAATCTCTGATGGATTAATCACATATGAGGGATCAGATCGATATCTATGAAGCATCGAAACATGGAATACATTATGGATCTTTTCTAAGCATCGAAACATGGAATACATTATGGATCTTTTCTAACTCAGGTGGCAACAACAGTCTGTAAGCAATCGGCCCGATACACTCAATAATCTCATACGGCCCAATAAATCTCGGACTTAATTTTCCTATACGACCGAATCTGAGTATTTTCTTCCACGGTGAGACTTTTAAAAAGACTTTGTCCCCAATCTAAAACTCTATATCTTTTCCTTTCAAGTTGTTTAAGATTTCTGATGATCTGGCGCTATTTTCAGATTTTCGCAGATCACTTTTGCTTTATGTTCAGTCTCTCTGATCAAATCGACCCCGTGTATCTTATTTTCACTAAGCTCAGTCCAATACGATGGTGTACGGCATTTACGACCGTACAAAGCCTCGTAAGGTGCCATTTTGATACTCGATTGAAAGCTATTATTATACGCAAATTCAATCAGATGTAAGTATCATTCCCACGTACCTTCGAACTCGAGAATGCAACATCTCAACATATCCTCAAGTATTTGAGTGATTCGTTTGGACTAACCATCTACTTACGGATGGAAAGCAGTTAAAATGTAATTTCGTACCTACAGCATCTTGTAGTTTCTTCCAAAACCATGATGTAGACCTCGAATCTCTATCTGAAACAATAGAAATAGGTACACCGTGTAATCTTACAATCTGAGAAACATACAATTTAGCTAGCTTATCAAGCGAGTAATCAGTGTGAACCGAAACAAAATGAGCCGATTTAGTCAATCTTTCTACAATAACCCAGATTGCATCTTTCTTGCTCAGTGTCAATTGTAAACCGGATACAAAATCCATTGTGACTCTATCCGATTTCTACTTAGGTATGATGATCGGTTGAAGTAATCCAGAAGGTACCTGATGTTCGGCTTTTACTTGTTGACAAACTAAACACTTTGAAACAAAGTCAGATATGTCTCGTTTCATGCCATGCCACCAATAAAGCTGTTTCAGATCATTATACATTTTCGTACTACCCGAGTGAACAGATAACTGACTGCTGTGAGCTTCGTTCAAAATCATCTGAATTATCTCTGGATTTTTCGGAACACATATTCAGTTTCTGAACCTCAGACAATCTTCAGCATCAACTTGAAACTCTGGATCAACATTCGAATCACATTGAACCCGTTTTGCTAACAAATCATTATCAACTTCCTGAGCATCACAAATTTTTTGAATAAATAACGGTCTTGCTTTTAGTTCAGCTATTATCAAACCATCATCAGACATAGCCTTATGCGCATTCATTGCACGCAAAAGAAACAATGATTTTCAGCTTAGAGCATCAGCAACAACATCAGCCATTCCCAGGTGGTAGTCAATCATAAGCTCATAGTCTTTTAACAGCTCTAACCATCAATGTTGTCTCAAATTTAGATCTTTTTGATTCAACAAATATTTCAGGCTCTTGTGATCAGAATAAACATGGCATTTCTCACCGAACAGATAGTGACGCCATATCTTCAATGCAAACACAATAGTTGCCAATTCTAGATTGTGTGTCGGATAGTTCTTTTCATGCGGCTTTAATTATCTCGAGCCATAAGCTATAACTTTGTCTTCCTGCATCAAAAAATAGCCCAAACCATTTAAAGATGCATCACTATAAATAACAAATTCTTTACCCGATTCTGACTGAACTAGCACTGGAACTTCGGTCAAAAGGGCTTTCAACTGATCAAAACTTTTTTGACACTTTTCTGACCACTCAAACTTAACTTCTTTCCATAGTAGCTTTGTCATTGGGGTTGCAATCATAGAGAAACCTTTCACGAATCGTCTATAGTAGCCAACAAGTCCCAGAAAACTTTGGACTTTAGAAAAATTTCACGGAGGTTTCCAATCAAGTATAGCTGAAATTTTAATCGAATCAATCTGAATACCCGATGCTGATACAACATGTCCCAAAAAACTGACTTCACATAACCAGAACTCGCATTGCTGAACTTCGCATATAGCTGTTTATCTCGCAAAGTCTATAACACAAGTCTCAAATGTTCAACATGTTTGGATTCATCACGGGAATAGATCAATATCTCATCTATGAACACAACCATAAATCGATCCAGATACTGTCAGGAGATCCAGTTCATCAAATCCATGAAAAAAATAGGTGCATTAGTAAGTCCAAAAGGCATAACCAAAAACTCATAGTGTTCGTACCTCGTTCGGAAAGAAGTCTTTGGTACATTGGAGTCTTTAACTCGCAACTGATAGTAGCCTGATCTCAAATCTATCTTTGAAAACACTATAGCCCCATTCAGCTGATCGAATAGGTCGTCAATCCGTGGCAACGGATATTTATTCTTTATAGTCACCTTACTGATGAAACACCCCTAACCCGTATCTGTCGCCGGACTAGGGTTAAAGGCATTACCGGACAAATTGAAACATTTAACATTCATTTCGCAAACATCATAGCATCAAAGATCAAACATCAGCATAATGTCCCTTATTTAGGTCATCAAGACCTTAAATATACATCAGAAAAGGTGTCGGGACTAAACCGAGCTCATACAAAAATTTTCCACAACTTAAACATTTTCAAAGAAGTACAGGTCACACGCCCCTGTGAACAGGCCGTGTGCCTTACACGGCATTAGACATGCTCTTGTGTCTAGGCCGTGTCAAAACAGGGTATACATATTGACTTACTCATACAGCCACAAGACACGCTCGTGTGCCTTGGCTGTGGTCGAAACTGACTTGGGCCACACGGCTAGCCACACACCGGTGTGCCTCGACCGTGCCTGAGCCTGATTACAAATTGTAAAGTACCCTAGGCGACACATGGCTGTACAACACTGTGTGTCACACACGGTTGAGACACATGCCTGTGTCTCTGACTGTGTGGACAAAAATAAGCCAGTAGAAAAGCCAATTTTCCACCCATTTAAATCAAACCTACAAGCAACCAAAATCACAACATTTCTTAACCAAGTCACATCCAATTCACAACCATAACATTAACCATTCATGTTATATCATTTCCAACCAATTCCATACTTAATAACCTTACTATTTTATGCTAAAACATAAGACAAAAGCATCTCAAAACATATGGTTTATAAACCTTAATACAAACCACTCCATCTCATACTATGAACTTACCAAATACTTGCCAGATTGACCATTTATTTTGGCCAAACAAGAACATGTCATAAACATAACTTCATCATATATCTTATACCACAACTCACTCATAAACATATCCATAATCAAGCCAAATCACATGGCTAGATATATACACATTTCAAAACATATTCAAAGTACTTCTAACCTATACATGCCATACTCCAATATTTATATTTCCAATATGTACCATAATGAAGTTTGATAGTACGGTGATCATCCACAATGATCTCCGAGCTTCCACTAGCTATGATATCTGCAATATAGTTAAAAGACACATAGAGTAAGCTTATAAAAGCTTAGTAAGCCAAAAACAAATAAACTTAACACATTAAACATTAATTCATTATCAAATTACATATACTTCAAGTCATAAACTATTACAACTTCCATATTCACGTACATTTCATATCTTCCAATTTCCATGACACATATAGCATAATTTCTCATGCTTTTACCACATATCATCTTTTGCTCATTAAAGAATACCTACTTACCTTTCACCATCAAATGAGATACTCATTTTGAACGTACCTGAATCGGATATGTATTTCACAAGTCATTCATTTCTTGGAATGCCCGTTTGAACCATTTGAAAATGTAAGGATACGCGAAAAGCTCGGGAATCATATATAATGCCAGTGTCCCAGACGTGGTATTACATGCAATCAAACATCGATGCCACTGTCCCAGACAGGGTCTTACACAAAATCAGATACAATGCTAATGTCCCAGATATAGTCTTACACGTAAAACAAAAGTCGATGCCAACGTCCCAGATGTGGTCTTACACGAAAACACATATCGGATCCTATGTCATGACAGATGTATCCTAACTATTCCTAAGGTTTGTACAGGGCTTTTTAGACGTCGGAACCTTGTTAATACTTTCTCAGATGGCATACATTTAGTTTGGACATACACTCATTCATCATAATTCAATATCAAATGAATAATAATAATTCAATTCAAACAAGCTTATTTGTATATCGACTTGCCTCATACGGATTTGGATGGATGGAATAGACTACTCGACAACATTCAACTTTCCCTGATCTAATTCTGTTTTCTTTAACTCTTGATCTATATAAATTCAAATTTAACTCATTTAATAACAAATTCATTCAAAACAATCCATAAACACATATTTAGGGCATTTTGCAAACTAGCCCTCACATTTTCACATTTTGATACTTTAGTCCCTATTTCACAAAATCACAAAATACACATAATTTGCACATACTCATGCTTGGTCGAATATTCATAGCACCCATACGAGTCCACACATTTCATTTATTTCACATTTTAATCCCTCAAATTACAAATTTCACAATTTAGCCCATTTTACTCAAAATCATCAAAAATCCAAATACAAAAGTTATTAACCCGAATTATAGTCTCCATTTATCAACAACTAACTTCACCAAACTCATAGTTTCATCAATGGCATAACTCAAAATCATCAACAAAATAAAAAATTAAGACATGTGCTTGATAGTATACAAAGCAACGATTACAAAAACGTAGAAATTATCAAAAACGAAACAAAAACGAACCTTTAATTGAGCTTTAGTATGGCTGAACACTATCTAACTCTTTTTTCTTTCTTTTATTTTGATTTTTGGTTGAAGATGAACACAAATGACTTAATTTTCATGCGTCTGTTTTATTTTAATTAACATTAATAATTCTTTTACAATTTTAACCTTTAATAATCCATTACAAATTTACTTAATGGATGGTTATTTATGTCCATTAAAACTTCCAATGGTCAAATAACCACATAAGGACCTCACAATTATAAAACCAAATCAAATAGGCACTTTAACAATTAGAAGGTCACTTTAACATTTTACTCGATTAGGTCCTTTTTCAAAATTAAGCACACAAACATTTAATTTTTCATACAAGACTTTCACACATACTAATTCATATATCATAAGAAAAAAAATATTTAAATATTTTTCTAACTCGGATTTGTGGTCCCAAAACCACTATTCCAACTAGGGTCAAAACTGGACTGTTACAATTCTGCCCTCTTAGGGATGTTCGTCCCCGAAAATCTTACCGTTGAATAGGTTCAGATATTGTTGTCTCATAGTATCTTCAGGCTCCCACGTGGCCTCTTCAATATCGTGTCAATGCCACATCACTTTAACTAATGGAATTTTTTATTTCATGATTCTTTAATCTCTCGAGCTAAGATACAAATTGGTTCTTCATCATAAGTCATATCGGACTGAATTTCAATCTTAGACAGAGAGATCACATGCGAAGGATCAGATCTGTATCGTCGAAGCATTGATACGTGGAACACATCATGAGTCTTTTCTAACTCTGTGGCAATAACAATCTATAAGCTACCGACCAATACGCTCGGTAATCTTATACTGCCCAATGAACCTCAGACTCAATTTCCCTTTTCTACCAAACCAAAGTACTTTCTTCCACGGAGATACTTTCAAAAACACTTTTTCACCGATGTCAAACTCAATGTCTTTTCTTTTCAAATCCGCATAAGATTTTTAATGATCATAAGCTATTTTTAAGCTATCTCGGATCACTTTTACTTTCTGTTCTGCCTCTTTTATCAATTCAACCCTGTGTATCTCATTTTCACTTAGTTTAGTCCCAACCAAAGGTGTACAGCATTTGCGACCATATAAAGCTTCGTATGGTGCCATTTTAATGCTCAACTGAAAACTATTATTATAAGCGAATTCAATCAAAGGCAAATATTGTTCCCACATACCTTCAAACTCGAGAATGCAACATCTCAACATATCCTCGAGTATCTGAATGAGTCGCTCAGACTGACCATCTGTTTGCGGATGGAAAGTAATGCTAAAATGTAATTTAGTACCTAGCGCATCTTGTAGTTTCTTCCAAAACCGTGATGTAAACCTCGGATCTCTATCTAAAACAATAGAAATAGGCACACCGTGCAATCTCACAATCTGAGAAACATATAACTCATCAAGCTTGTCAAGCGAATAATCTGTATGAACAGAACAAAGTAAGCCGATTTAGGCAATCTATCCACAATAACCCAGATTGCATCTTTCTTGCTCGGTGTCAACGGTAGACCAGATACAAAATCCAGTGTGACTTTGTCCCACTTCCACTTAGGTATAATGATTGGTTGAAGCAATCCAGAAGGTACCTGATTCTCGGCTTTTATTTGCTGATAGACTAAACATTTCGAAACAAAATCAGAAATGTCTCGTTTCATACCTTGCCACCAATAAAGTTGTTACAGATCATTATACATTTTCGTACTACCTAGGTGTATAAATAACCGACTTTTATGAGCTTCATTCAAAATCATCTGAATTAATTCTGGATTTCTCAAAACATAAATTTTATCTCAGAATCTCAAACAATTATCTTTATCAACTCTGAATTCTGAATCAGACTCTAAATCACACTGAGCTCGTTTAGCTAAAATCTCATTATAAATCTTCTAAGCTTTGATAATTTGTTGTAAGAACAAAGGTCTTGCTTTCAATTCAGCTAAAACTGAACCATCATTGGATAGAACCAAATAAGCATTCATTGCACGCAAAGCAAACAATGACTATAGACTCAAGGCATTAGTAACAACATTTGCTTTTCCTGGATGATAATCTATCACAAGTTCATAGTCCTTAAGCAATTCAAGCCACCTTCTTTGTCCCAGATTCAAATCTTTCTGAGTCATTAGATACTTCAAAATCTTATGATCAAAATATACATGGCATCTCTCACCAAACAGGTAATGACACCAAATCTTTAGAGCAAACACAATCGCAGCTAACTGTCTTAAAGCATAAGCAATGACTTTACCTTCTTGCATCAAAACACATCCTAATCCGATCAACGAAGCATCAGTGTAGATCACAAATTCTTTATCCGATTCAGGTTGTACCAATACCAGAGCTTCAGTCAACAAAGTTTTCAACTGATCAAAACTGTTCTGATACTTTTCAGACCATTCAAACTTCACATCTTTCCGAAGTTGCTTTGTTAATGGAGTTGCAATCATAAAAAACCTTTTACGAACCTTCTGTAATAACCGGCAAGTCCCAGAAAACTACAGGCTTTAGAGACATTCCTCGAAGGTTTTCAACCCAGAATAGCCAAAATCTTGCTCAGATCAACTCGAATACCAGATACTGATACAATATGACCCAGAAAACCAACTTCTCGCAACCAGGATTCACATTTACTAAACATTGCATATAATTGTTTATCTCGTAGAATCTGTAGCACTAATCTTATATGCTCGGCATGTTTGGATTCATCATGTGAATAAATCAATATGTCATCAATGAATACAACAACAAATTGATCTAAATACGGTCTGAAAATTCTGTTCATCAAATCCATAAAAATAGCAGGTGCGCTAGTCAATCCGAAAGGCATAACTAGGAATTCATAGTGGTCGTACCTCATTCTAAAAGTAGTTTTCAGAATGTCTGAATCTTTTACTCGCAACTGATAATAGCTTGATTTCAAATCTATCTTCGAAAACACAGAAGCTCTTTTCAATTGATCAAGCAGATCGTCAATTCGGGGCAGAGGATACTTATTCTTAATAGTCACTTTGTTCAACTAATGATAATCGATACACATTCTCATCGTACCATCTTTCTTTTTCACGAATAGAACCAGAGCACCCTAAGTTGAGAAACTCGATCTAGCAAACCCTCTATCGGTTAATTCTTGCAACTGAGACTTTAATTCTTTTAGTTCGGTCGGAGCCATTCTATACAGAGCTATTAAAATCAGAGTAATACCAAGTACCAATTCAATGCCAAATTCAACTTCTCTAACCAAATGTAAACCCAGAAGTTCTTCAGGAAACACATCAGGGAACTCATTCTGGCATTCTCGAATCAATCACATAAGAAAAATAGGCTTCACAACCCTTTCTCACAATATTCAAAGCTTTCATCGAAGATATTACAGTAGGAAATCTATTCAAATCACTAGATTCAATTCTTACTATTTCATCACTTTTGCATCTTAAGTCAATAGTTTTCCGTTTGCAGTTCACAACAGCATCATGCAAAGTTAACCAATCCATACCTAGAATTATATCAAATTCATCGAAAGGTAACAACATCAGATTAGCCAGAAAACAAATGTCTCGAAACATTAACGGATAATTCTTGCAGACTTTATCAACCAAAACACATCTGCCTAGGGGGTTCGAAACTCTAATTACAAATTCAGTAGACTCTACAGGCAAAGTCTTATTGTTCACTAAGTTTATGTATATATACGAATGTGTTGATCCAGGATCTATCAAAGCAATCACAGAAGTGTCATAAAGAGTAAATGTACTCGTAATCACATCTGGCAACGAAGCTTCCTCACGAGATTAGATAGCATAGGCTTTGGTAGTGCACGAGCCTCGAATCTAACAGCTGTATCTTTTGTCCCTCTCTGACTACCACTTACGTTTCTCATATTTTGAGGAGGTCTACCACGAGAAGCATTGTCACTCAGTCTCAAATTTTGTACACTTTCTTGCTTGACAGATTCAGGGCAGTCACGAATAAAATGGTCTAACGATCTACATTTGAAACAAGCCCGATCATACAGTCTACAATTATCAGAATGTCTTTTTCCTCAATGCTTGCATTCAAGACGATCAGACTTAGCATTTTCAACACTGGCAACAGATGTAACTAAAGCTTTGAAGCTCGAATGCAATCTTGTACGATTTCTATTCGAATATCCCATATTAGCCTTTGAACGGCTGCTATCATTTTGAATTTCTTTGATGCAGATTGAAATGACTTGCTCGATGATCTCTTTCGCACTTCTCTAGCTTCATAATTAGCTTTTTTTTTCTCTTTCCCAAGATCTTTATCTTTACATGCTCGTTCAACAAGCACAACGAATTCTTTAATTTCAAGAATCCCAACTAGCAAACGGATATCCTCGTTCAAACCATCTTTAAATATTTTAAATATTATTGCTTTTATAGATACACATTCACGAGCATACTGACTCAATCTTACAAATTCCCGCTTGTATTCTGTGACAGACATACAGCCCTGTTTAAGCTCAAGAAACTCTTTACGTTTTTCGTCGATAAATCTCTGACTGATGTACTTCTTTCAAAATTTAGCTTGGAAGAAATCCCAAGTAACCCGACTCGGAACCACGGATAATAAATTTTTCCACCAATGGTACGCCGTATCTCTCAAAAGTGAAACGACACATTTTATGCATTCTTCAGGATTCAAAGATAAATTCGGCTAGGGTAGTGCTTGTATAAATTCGGCACAAGGGGGTAAGTGAGCCGTTTTCTGATCACTCTTCCTCTCCTTTTATTTTTCTTTTTCTCTCCATTTGTTATTCTTTTCTTCTTCTATTCCCCATAGCCGAATCCTTCAGCCACCTTACTCTATACCACCTTCCTTCCATTATTTTTAAAACTATAGCCGATTGCCTCAAATCCCGAAATCCCGAAAACTTGATTCCTCTTATACCGATTTCCCTAGCCAATTCTCTTAATTTTTTTTCTCATTATCTTTGGCTGATTCTCTTATCCTTTAAACCCCAAGTTTCTGGCAACAATACCACAGTAAAACCCTCATATTTTATCTTTCTCTACACTATTGCAAAAAAAAAGCCGAAAATCCCACACTATCCTAGGGACATAGTCGAATACTGAGATCACTGAAGGCTCGAATTTTGTTATCGTTTGAGGGCTTAGAGCTGCATCAGAATCAAGTAGGAACTAAGGGGGGACATTGACTGAAAGAATCGGTGGTAAGTCTTTCCAACTTAGTTTATCTTTCGTATTTTAAGAAAAGCCGGAATCCCTAAAAGTTAGGGAGGTTGTCGATTTGGACTTGTAGCCCTAAGGGGGTTGTGATAACAGTATTATTTTGGTAATAGTGTGATTAAGAGGCTGTTGATCAAGGGCTTGGACAAGTGGAGCGAACGGATCTGGATCGAGACTCTACTTTCGGCAAAGGTAGGAACGCTAAGGCCTAAGGTGTTATTGGCCGAATTTGGTAGGGAGTTAATATGTAGTTTGTTTCGGTAGTTAGATTAACGTGGTAGTAGCATAATTGTAGGTAGTTCTTGCGTGGATCTCGTCAGCGAATCGTCATAAAATAGGTGTGTAACTGACACCCTCTCATAGACTAGATTGGCAAAAGTCGAAAAGCCGAAATGCCGAAAAGGCGGTATTTTGGGAATTTACAATACGAATGCTCGCAAGATAGTTGGGTTTGTATATTTGGTAATCTAAAGTAACAAACTACAGTACGCGCAATTTTGTGCATTTTGATAATTTGGGCTTAATGGGCCAAAAATCGGGTTCATGGGCCAACAGGCCCAATTCGGTAAGTATGCGCGATAAGTGTTCTGATGGTACGTAAATGGTTAGGATATGCATGAAAACCCAAAAAGTAGCTAAATTACTATAATACCCTTATGTATGGAAAATTACCATGATACCCCTGGGTGTAAATGATCGATATGCCCCTAGGGTTAATTTTGTCTGAAAAGCATGTTGATTTAAATCTGTACGTTGTATGCCATGAATGAATCTTTGTTGCATGGGGACATGGGTTATATTATGGAGGAAGCGTCCTGGTGGCTATGCCACAATTATCTGATCTGGTGGCTCTGCCACATATTTCTGTTATGGTGGCTCTGCCACGATTATCTGTATCTGGTGACTCTGTCACATTATCTGTTCTGGCAGCCATGCTGCATATTTCTGAGGCGTGTAGCGGTTGGGTGGGTCGAGTAGTCTCCCCACATGGTGAAAGGTTGGTAAGGGGGTGCATGTGGTTGGTTATGGGTTGGGTTTTGCATATACATAAAATATCTAATCTGATCTGTTATGGGCCTATGGGCTTAATTTTGTATTCTGTTCTGGGCTAAGGCCGATTTATTCTGTTTCTGTGGGTTGAGCTAATATGGGCTATGGTTGGGTTAATTTTACACACTGAGTTTCCCCAAACTCATCCCCTATTTTCATCCATGCAGGTAATCCCCAACCATAGTGGGCTTGGAGCTGTGAGGGATTCGGAGTGGCCACTCGTTCTGCAATATGGTTTTCTTCTGGTGAATTGGACTTCATTTTTCATTTACTTTGATGATTTGGTTTTTATTATGTAATAAGGCCGCTTTATAATTTTTCTTTGGGTTTTTGATTTATATCTTATTATGATGAACTTAATTTATAGTAACTATCAAAATGGGCTAGATCTAGGGTTCGTTTTCAAAAACATAAGTTGATTTCGAAGTAACACGATTACAAACAAGGCTTCTGCTATGGTAACGTTTTTCAAATTTAAATATGTTTTTGTTTTAAAATGAACATAATTACAATGGTAACCTAAAAATATACGCGATGTTAGAGTGTGGCAATGGCGGTGTGCATGTCTAGGGTTGGATCCAAAAGAGCTTGGTACTTAAGCAGTCCGATGGACTCACCTCCTCTTTTCTAGTTTCCTACCTGGTGCAGAGCTTCCATAATTAATCCTTGAACATCAAGTACGATTTTTCTGGACTAAGAATGGAAAAATGTTTTAACGCTTTGACGTGGCATGTCGGATCCGGTCATAACGTCTAGGCCGAGTTTGGGGTGTTACAGAGCCTGACTTACAAATTATAGGGTACCCCAGGAGACACACGGCCGTAAAACACTGTGTGTCGCACACAGCTGAAACACATGCCCGTGTCTTTACCCGTGTGGACAAAAATAAGCCATTAGAAAAGCCAATTTGCCACCCATTTAAATCAAAACCTACAAGCAACCAAAATCACAACATCTCTTAATCAATTCACATCCAATTCACAACCAAAACATTAACCATTCATGTTATATCATTGCCAACCAATTCCATGCTGAATAACCTTACTATTTTACGCTAAAACATAGATAAAAACATCTCAAAACATATGGTTTATAAACCTTAATACATACCACTCAATCTCATACTATGAACTTACCAAATACTTGCTAGATTGACCATTTATTTTGGCCAAAGAAGAACATGTCATAAACATAACTTCATCATATATCTTATACCACAACTTATTCATAAACATATCCATAATCAAGCCAAATCACATGGCTAGGTATATACACATTTTCAAACATATTCAAAGTACTTCTAACCTATACATGCCATACTCCAATATTTACATTTCCGATATGTACCAAAATGAAGTTTGATAGTGAGCTGATGATCCAAAATGATCCCCGAGCTTCCAGTAGCTACGATATCTGTAATACAGTTAAAAGACACACAGAGTAAGCTTATAAAAGCTTAGTAAGCCAAATACAAATAAACTTAACACATTAAACATTAATTCATTATCAAATTACATATACTTCAAGTCATAAACTATTACAACTTCCATATTCACATACATTTCATATATTCCAATTTCCATGACACATATAGCATAATTTCTTATGCTTTTACCACATATCATCTTTTGTTCATTAAAGAATACCTACTTACCTTTCACTATAAAATGTGATACTTATTTCTAACGTACCTGAATCAAATATGTATTTCACAAGTCATTCATTTTTCAGAATGCCCGTTTGAACAATTTGAAAATGTAAAGATATGCGGAAAGCTTGGGAAGCATATACAATGCCAACGTCCCAGACGTGGTATTACATGCAATCAAACATCGATGCCACTGTCCCAGACAGGGTCTTACATGAAATCAGATATGATGTCGATGTCCCAGACATGGTCTTACACGTAAAACAAAAGTCGATGCCAACGTCCCAGATGTGGTCTTACACGAAAACACATATCGGATCCTATGTCATGACATATGTATCCTAACTATTCCTAAGGTTCGTACAGGGCTTTTCAAACTTTGGAACCTTGTCGATACTTTCCCGGATAGCATACATTTAATTTGGACATTCATTCATCATAATTCAATATCAAATTAATAATAATAATTCAATTCAAAAAAGCTTATTTGACTTTCCCCGATCTAATTCCGTTTTCTTTAACTCTTGATCTATGTAAATTCAAGTTTAACTCATTCAATCACAAATTCATTCAAAACAATCCATAAACACATATTTTGGGCATTTTGCAAACTAGCCCTCACATTTTCACATTTTGGCACTTTAGTCCTTATTTCACAAAATCACAAAATACACATAATTTGCACATACTCATGCTTGACTGAATATTCATAGCACCCATACGAGTCCACACATTTCATTTATTTCACATTTTAGTTCCTCAAATTACTAATTTCACAATTTAGCCCATTTTACTCAAAATCATCAAAAATCCAAAGATAAAAGATATTAGCCCAAATTATATTTTCCATTTATCAATTACTAACTTCACAAAAATCATAATTTCATCAATGGCATAACTCAAAATCATCAACAAAATCAAAAATTGAGACATGGGCTTGATAGTATACAAAGCAACGATTACAAAAACGTAAAAATTATCAAAAATGGAAAAAAAACGAACCTTCAATTGAGCTTTAGTGTGGCCGAACCCTAGCTAAGTCTTTTTTCTTTCTTTCATTTTGATTTTCAATTGAAGATGAACACAAATGACTTGATTTTCATGCTTTTGTTTTATTTTAATTAACATTAATAATTTTTTTACAATTTTAACCTTTAATAATCCATTACAAATTCACTTAATGGATGGTTATTTATGTCCATTCAAACTTTCAATGGTCAAATAACCACATAAGGACCTCACAATTATAAAGCCAAATTAAATAGGCACTTTAACAATTAGAAGGGCACTTTAACATTTTACACGACTAGGTCCTTTTTCAAAATTAAGCATACAAACATTTAAATTTTCATACGAGACTTCCACACATACTAATTCATATATCATAAGAACAGAAAATAATATTTACATATTTTTTGACTTGAATTTGTGTCCCAAAACCACTGTTCTGACTAAGGTCAAAACTGGACTGTTACAATTGAGCTTTCTATAGTCGATACGCATTCTCATAGTTCCGTCTTTCTTTTTCACAAATAAAACTGGTGAACCCTAGGGAGAGAAACTCAATCGCGCAAAACCCCTATCTGTCAACTCTTGCAATTGAGCTTTTAATTCTTTTAATTCAGTAGGTGCCATTCTGTACGGAGCTATCAATATCGGAGTCGTCCCTGGCACTAACTCAATACCAAATTCTACTTCTCGGATAGGTAGCAAACTTGACATTCTTCAGAAAACACATCCGGATACTCGCACACAATCAGTACTAATTCAATGTTTCTTTCAACCATTTTACTATCAAGCACATACGTAAAGTAAGCTTTACAACCCTTTCTCACATACTTCTGAGCTAACATCAAAGATATCACTGTCAGTAAACCATTTAGATCATTAGATTCAATTAGGATAATCTCATCATTTTGGTACCGTAAATGAATAGTCTTTCTTTTGTAATTTATGATAGCATCGTGCAAATTCAACCAATCCATACCCAGAATTATATCGAACTCATTAAATGGCAACAACATTAAATCAGCCGGAAAACACAAATCTCGAATCATCAAAGAACAATTATTACACACTTTATTAACCATAACACACCGGCCTAAGGGATTCGATACTCTAATCACAAACTCAGTAGACTCAACATGCAAAGTCTTACTGAATACTAAAGTCTTACACACATAAGAATGAGTCAAACCAGGATCAATCAATGCAGTTACACTAGTATCATAGAGAGTGAATGTACCAGTAATAACATCTGGGGATGAAGCCTCCTCGCGAGCACGTATGGCATAAGCTCAGCAGGTGTGCAAGCCTCAGATCGAACTGCTATGTCTTTAGTTTCTCTCTGACTACTACTCACATTACCCGTATTTCTGGGCGGTCTACCTCGAGCTGACATGTAACTCGGTCTAGCATTCTGTACTGTGTTTTGTGCAGTTAACTCAGGGCATTCACGAACGAAATGATCCATCAATCCACATTTAAAACAGGCCCGATCATGCAATCTACAACTGCGGGATGTCATTTACCATAATGTTTACACTAGGGTTGATTCGATCTAACATTAACAACACTAGCTACTAAGGTAGCTCTCGAGGTCACAGGCGGTCTATCTCGATCACGTCTAGTATAACCTGCAGTAGCCTTTGAATGGCTAGAATCATCCCGGAATCTCTTTGATTCCAACTAAAAATTTTTACCAGATGATCTTTCACGCAAATCTCTAGCTTTAAAGTCAGCTTTTCTTTTCCCTTTTCCGAGCTCTTTGACTTTGCACGCTTGTTCAACCTGTACTACGAACTCTTTTATTTCAAGTATGCCAACTAGCAGTTTAATCAACCCGTCTTCGAATCTTTTACACATTATGGATTCAATTGAAACACATTCTCGGGCATATCGACTGAGTCTCATGAATTTTCGTTCATATTCTGTCACAGCCATGCGACCCTGTTTTAACTCGAGAAATTCTTTGTGCTTCTAGTTGATAAATCTCTGGCTAATGTATTTCTTACTAAACTTAGTCTGAAAGAACTCCTAGGTCACCCATTCTTTTAGAACCATCGATACTAGTGTATTCCACTAGTGATATGCGGTGTCTCATAACAAGGATATGGCACATTTCAAACATTTGTTAGGGGTAAAAGATAGCTCATCAAACACGCGGATAGTATTATCAAGCCAGGATTCAACTCGCTCAGCATCATCATCATTAGTAGCTCTAAATTCTTCAGCTTCATGTTTTTTTGATTTTATCAACAGGAGGCTTATGTATTCTCAACAGATCACTCACTTGAGGTATAGCAGGTATCGGAGAAGGATTAGTCGGGGTGGAGGTTGTTGTGCAACCAGATTAGTCCGGATATACTGAGTAAACCAGTCGTTCATCATTTGGTAAAAGGCTTGTTTAGCCTCTCCCTCTTGGTTACTCGAGGTTGGTCGAGAATCAACCAGCACTGTCCCTTGCGTGGGAGCAGGCGCTATACTCTCGACATTATCAGTTACGGCTCTATCAGATCCATTTACTATACGAAAACACATTTTCAAATGTCAGAAGTCATCACACTGTCGTATGTATAGCTAGACACACACACGCTACGTTAGTCCTAGAATCGACTAAACCGTAGCTCTGATACCAATCAAATGTAACACTCCTAACCTATATCCGTCGTTGAAATAGGGTTACGAGGCATTATCGATTATAATACGACTCAAAACTAATTTTCATTTCAATTTTATCATCTAGTAAAATTTTAAACCTATGGTTCTATAATTCATATAATTTTTCCAAATTTCTATTCAATCAATACGACCAAGTAATCATGGAAATCAAATGCTTAACTCATAACCAAGTATATTTCATTTCATATACCAATTGTATATGCATACTTAACATTTAAGGCATTCGAATGATTTAAATATTGAATAACTTATCAACTTACAAATTATATGCACATACGTTAAAACATGTAAACATACATAATTTCTTTTCATATAAAAAACATATAACATTATGTCTATTTCATCTATCAAATATGACCATACCTTTATAACATTTGTTTACCTAACTACAACAATTGCATAACATTGATACATATATATAATATTTTACTTAGCATATACCGAATATATATAATCAACTTAACCAATTAAACTACTCAAATAAACTAACCAAAGCATTAAAGTAAAATGCCATTTGAAGCCAACAGAAGAACCATATCCATTAATCAAATTTTCATAGCCTAACTTAGTCCAGAAATATTCAATACCACAATTATAACATTAACATACCAGTAAACACATAATGACCTAATTTAAACACATTTACCGAACCACAAATATAGCACATTTTCAGCTCAATACAAAACCTAACATTTTGGTCTTTTAATACTGTACCTCAAACAAATCATATTAACCATAAATAGTTATATAACATACTCATTATTTGTTTTCATCAATTATACATAATTAACCAACCATTCAAACACAATATGCAAACATACATTGCCATTACAAACCGAATCAAATTAACTAATACACATTCGAATATATATAAATCATTATCATTTTACTCCATTACTAAATTAAATCATTAAACCATTCATAAAGATAAAACAGACCATATAACATGCATACCAAAATAAACTCCAACCATGTTTGGATATAATCGAATATTCTTTAATACCAAATGACATAATAACACCTTAACAAAACATATCAACCAAATTCACATGTACTTTTATCTATACATAAACCATAGCCAAATCAACCACATATACATCCAAAATCACCAACCATTTCCAAATCATATAACACATATAAACTTGACGAAAGTTTCATTTACTCACATAACATATTAGCCATTTTCGCATGGCTTAATATATACATACTTCAAACTTAACCAAATATAATCTAGCCTATACATGCCATAGGTTCAAGTTCAAACTTATAAAATACCAAAAACAGTCGATAATGTGATGGACTTTACTGACGATTCCCGAGCTCGTAACTAATCTCCAAAATCTATAAAATAGACGCAAACATAAACACACATAGTAAGCTATCATAGCTTAGTAAGTCATAAGCAAATAAACAACTCAGTGACATAGTCAACTCATTTAAACCAAACCAAATTATGCTATCATAATCACATTTGATCTTAAGTTTACAATTTCATGTATAACATATACTTTCACATATAAACTTTATCATGGCCGAATGTACATATATATAAAGTATCATTCAATTTCAAAGCCAAAATATCATTATATAACCAAGTGCATTTACACTCATATACATATACTCATGAATCAAAATATAACATCACATACATATTCATAGCATATGGCTGAATATACTACACAAATACACTTATGTGAACATTAGTAACTTTTATAATTTATAGCACATATCAAATAGCCAACTTACCTTATTTTCAAATAGGTAATCAATTAACTCATACCTGATCATTTTAGCTCGTTTTACACATTTCATCACAACTTATCATTGCCCATTGAACCATCAGAATTTAATAGGATACTCAGATAATCACATATATCGTACAATGCCAACGTCCCAGACGTGGTCTTACATACTATCTCATATCGATGCCACTATTCTAGAGAGGGTGTACACGAATCAAATACGATGCCGATGTCCTAGACATGGTCTTACATATAATCACATATCGATGCCAACGTCCCAGACATGGTCTTACACTAGAACACATATCAGAAACCCTAGTTCATGACATATGTATCCTAGCTATTCCTAAGGTTCGTACGGGACTTTTGGACGTCGTAACTTGGTCGAAACAAGTTTGTAAGCATAGCTCCCAAGCATATACGCATTCAGCTAACAACATGTATACTTCACATAGTTCATTTCAGCATATAAAGCTCGTATTTATTTAAAAAAAACATCTATTTCCTTACAAACTTACCTCGGACAACGAAAATCAGAACGGAATGACTAATCGACAACTTTGGTTTTTCCTCTTGATCCAAATTTGATTTCTTTGGTTCTTGATCTAAACATATTCAAATTAAACACATTAAAACATAATTTCAATCAATTTAGTCAAAAAACACATAAATGGGAAAATTACCATTTTACCCCTAACATTTCACACTTTTTGCAATTTAGTCCAAATTGCACAAAACACAAAACATGCAAAATTTGCACATATCATGCTTAGGCTGAATGTTCCTTGTGTTCATACAAGTCCATACATTTCATTTATTTCACATTTTAGTCCCTGAATTTATTATTTTTGTAATTTAGTCCTAATTACTCAAAATCATCAAAAATTCCAATACAAAACATATTAATCCAATATATATCTTTCATAATTCATCAATAGCATCACAAAAATCAAATATTCATCAATAGTATAAATCAAAATATTCATTAAAATGAAAAATTCATGCATGGGCTTTGTACATTACATTGCAACGATCTGAAAAACGTAAAAATTATCAATAACTGAGCTAGTTACTTGCCTTGATTAAGCTATCAAATGGTCAAACCCTTAAACTTTTTTTTTCTTTTTCTTTTCTTTAGTTTTGGTCATGCAAAAGAATATGAACATTTATGTATTTATTTTATGTTTCATTATATCATATATTACACATCGTTTCGACTGAGAAGATTGAGGTTAGACCAGATATGACCTTTAGGGAAGAGCTGGTTCCGATTTTAGACCGTGATGTGAAAGTTTTAAGGAGGAAGACTGTTCCACTGGTTAAGGTACTTTGGCGTAATCGCAGTTTTGAAGAAGCCATGTGGGAACCTGAGGAGGCGATGAGGCAACAATACCCTCATCTGTTTTAATCAGGTAAATTTCGAGGCTGAAATTTTCTTTTAGGGGGTAGAGTTGCAACGCCCCAATTTTCATCAGTAATTTAATTGTGTGTTATGTTGCATGTTGGCTTACTTGCTGTGATGGTTAAGGGTCCTGAGTAATGTAAGAAGCCTTGGGTTCAAATCTAGGCTTTAGCAAAAATTTTGACTTTTTGTTGAATAAGCCCTTGTATGTTGTTATTGAGCTTTTAAATTTTAATAGGAAAAACATGGCAATGTAACGCTTGTTAACTTGTTGGTAAGTGGCATGTGGGTGTGCCTAGAGGTCTTGAGTTTGACCTACCCCATGGGCAAGGGAGTAATATTTTGCTATGCTCGAAAGGTAGGTGGTTGAGGTTGACCGAAACTCTGATGGTGCAGTGGTTGTGTGGGAGTGTATAGCCGAAAGTTAGGGGATGAGAGGGAAGTTTGAATGGTAATCGATTTGGGGATGTGCGGAGAGTTTGAAGGAGGAAATCAAGGAGTGATGGGTGGGAGGAATTGTTAGTGCCATTGGTGGACTCTTGATGCTGAAGAGAATTCGGTTTTGAGTTTGGGGAACTTCTTCTAGTTTCATTTTTCAGTTTTGGCAACTTCTTTTCTCTTCAATTTACTTTTGTTTCCTAAACCGTCCCTTGTTTGAATTGCGTCTGGGGTATGTTTGGGTTCATTGTTTTATCGATTCTTTTCTTCTCCTTAACCCTAGTGCACCGATCTCTATCCATCATTTTTTTTCTCTTTGGGTAACTTACACTTTTGGCTGAATATCTTTGGTTCCTCTTTTCAGTTTCGCTTTGGTTTTGGGCCTTGCTTGGGGAGCCGATTCTCTCCTTCATTCCCATGCTCTCTATGAACTTATCTTGACCTATTACTCTATGCTTTTACTTTGGACAACCCTGTCATGACCTGGAAATTGTCCTTCTCTTATTCTCATCTTCTTTGCTTCTCTTCTCTATGCTTGACCGTTTCTTGTAGTGGGATTGTCGAAATCCCCTTGTGTTCTGGTAAGTGTTCCCTAATCGAACCTTATTCAGTTTTCCTCTTAAAGGCTCGGTTTATGTTTCTCTTAGGTCGAACAAATGCTATTTTTTTTATCATGGGAAATATCTTTTTAACATTCTCTTTTTGTTACGGATATTGCTAGGTATTCAATATCTTTAAACAAGGCGTGGAGCCGATTGCTTTTTTCTGTGCAAGTGATAACTCTTCTTTTAGTAAGTGTTGAGTTTTTGATATGTTTGTGTGGGATTTCAGATTCTCATCTTTTGGTTAACCGTTTTTGTGAAGGGTTAAGTGTTAGGGAGAATACGTGGATTGGAACGAGGAGGGGCTATGACTGTTGATTGGTAAGTGGTGATGATTTGGTCAAAATCTCTTATTCAAGGGTAGTATGGTTTTTATTAGCGAGGGGGTTGGATTAATGAGAGATTGTTAATGATCTTAGGTTCTTGATATCAGAGGCATTTCTACTACAGCTCTCTAATAGGTGTGTAATCACACTACTTTTATTGTGAAACGGAAAAAGTTGGAAAACTAGCATCATCCATGCCACATGGGTGCGCGCTCGCTCGTGTGGTTGTCTAAACGCATAAGCGTGAGCATGTGACCGCAAAGACCACCACGAGTTATCTCATGGGCATAGGTCGTTTTGGGCCACATTGGGCCAAAATGGGCCATGTGGGCCAACGGGCTCATGGGCCCCACACAAGTAAAATCGTACTGATGTGTGGAGATTATTGGGCCGATTGTGTTGTTTACATAGCCAAGGTCATTATTTGAGCTTAATGGGCCACACAAGCGTGTGGGCTCATGTGGGCCGTGTTATGGGCTTGGGCTTATTTTCGCTGTTTAATTGTTAAGGTTGCAGGGTTACACGAGACGACTGTGGACCCACTGTTGGGTCAGTAAGTACATCTAGACCCTAAATTATGTTAAGACTATTATACCCTTATAAGGTAAAAGATGAAAATACCCCTATATGTTGTTTGACTGTTGAGCATGCCATCTTTATTGTATGAACATTTATGTTATGTTGCATTGCATGGGGTGGGATATATGATATTGGAGGAAGTGTACTGAAAGGCTATAAGCCTATACTGGTAACTCTGCTGTAAACACTGTTAGTGCCAAAACCGGTACTATATTCTAGAATGAAGGGATGGGTGGGTCGATTTTATCCCCATATAGATTGTAGGGTTGGACGGAGTGAAGTGCAGAGGATGGATGGGTAGGATCTTTGTATGCATTTCTGATACTGTACTAAAATGGGCTAGGCCCCACACCGATACTGTTACTGTATTGGGCTAAGGCCCATACTGAATTGCGACTGATTTGGGTTTAGGCCCAGACTATTCAACACTGTATGTTTAATTGTTTGGTTAATATGAATTACACACTGGGTTTTCATAAACTCACTTTTCTGCTTACCTGCGCAGGCAATCCGTAGGTGGGTCGATGCTGCAAGGGACTCAGACACGGCCACACCACTGCTTATGCTTTCGTATTTAACTTTTTAGTAAAAGTAGTTTTCATTGGGTAAATTTTATATAATAAGGCCGCTTTAAGTTGTTATTTTCAATTGGGGATTTATTTAATTTATCTTAAATCTGTTAGTAGTAGGATTCAGTTTTCTAAAAACAAATGATTTTCTACTACCACGTTCTGTAACTTGTTTTAAAAGCTTCCGCAATGAACAATGTTTTTAAAACATAATAATAACTTAGTATGACACTTGCTTTGCTAAACAAACCTGTAAGTTAGGAAGGAACAAGATAGGATAGTTTTTCACCATAACAGGGTTTGATTACAAAATAGATTCTTAAACGGGCATATGCTTTCAAGACATAATCTAGTGTGACACTGCAGATTCGGCCATAATGTCTAGGTCAGGTTTGGGGTGTTACAGCCACTATCCCAGACAGGGTCTTACTCATAAACACATATCGATGCCAACGTCTCAGACATGGTCTTACACGTAATCATATATCGATGCCAACGTCCCAGACGTGGTCTTACACGTAATTACATATCGATGCCAACCTCTCAGGCGTGGTCTTATACGTAATCATATATCGATGCCAACGTCTCAGACGTGGTCTTACACGCAATCATATATCAGTGCCAACGTCCTAGACGTGGTCTTACATGTAATCATATATCAATGCCAACGTATTAAACGTGGTCTTACTCGCATACACATATCCTTTTAACCGTGCTTTAAATAAATAACAAAATGCTTGATCCATATATCAAACAAATAATCATATTGTACCACTTAAAGACCAAACTTACTCATTCTTTTACTTCATGATGTGTGCATAAGTAAATCAAATGAACCTTAAAAACCGATTCTCTAAAGGCCAACTTATACATTGCTTAATCATCAAACATAAATTATTTTTACTAGACTATTAGCCAACTCAAAAATATACCATTTCATTTACCATAATTCAAGCCAAAAATATTTCATATTTAATACAAATAACTTATAAATAAACATTTGGCTAATTGAAAAATCTTTAATACGACATTTGTAATATACATCATCAAATCCTTATAAACCAACCTAACTAATTTATTACATAACCGAATGTACCATTATAAAACCAAATTATAAGTTCATATAACTCACAATTCATACCACAATCACATTTTTTTATTACTCAATGCCGATTCTTAACTTACTAATAACTATTACAATTATTTATAGGTCACATATATTGAAATTTAACAACATCTATTTGCTTATAAACTTACCTCGGACAACGATAATTGGAACGAGACGACTATTCAAAAACTTTAGTTTTTCCCCAATCCAAATCCGATTTCTTTAATTCTTGATCTTAATCAAGCTTCAACAATGGTCGAATACCCTAAGCTTTATTTCTTTTCTTTCTTTTTTGTTATTCGATCATAGGAAGAAAGATGAACAAATGGCTTTTAATTTTATGTTTTATATTATTATAACTTATTAATAATTTTACATATATAACCTTTATAATAAAATTTTAAACCATTATAATTCATGGTTATAATCGTCCATCACTTTAACAATGGTTATATTGCATCATAAATACGTCAAATTAAAAAGACAACAACAATTCAGCCTTTTCACAGTTAACCATCAAATTTTCATTTTACGCGATTAGGCCCTTTTATTAAATCAGGCACTCAAACGACAAAATTAAAACACGAAAATTTCACACATATTAATTCACACATAATAAACAGAGAAAATAATTTTTAGAAATTTTTCTGACCCGGATTCGTGGTCCTGAAACCCCCATTCCAAATAGGGTCTAAATCGGGCTGTTACATTAAATCGGTTATAGTTCATAAGAACTTACCTCAATAACAAGGGTTGTGGTAGTAGAGTCTAACTAATCTGAAGCTTTAGCTTTTTGGAAACACAAAAATATACACACTATTTCATGCCCTTTTTAACTCAAATTTATGCAATTTCGATAAAATTATTGTAAAAAATTATATAATTATTATAAAATAATTATTTTGGACTTAAATTATTAACATAATGAATTTTAAATAATTTTATAATAAATTTTGAATAATTTTGATCATTTTTGATAGATTTGCACAAAGGGCGAAAATTGGCTCGCCATACACTACTAGAAGCGCAAAACCGAGAAGCGATTCTTGAAGCATCGAGACGAATGAATTTTTCAGCTAAAGATGGTCCAAATTTTGTGTATTAATTCATAATATAATTAATTTTAATTTTAATCCAATTTAATTTAGGTTAAATAAATTATTTTAATTAAATTATGGCCCAGTTGAGTTGAACCGAGAGAACCAAACCGATCAAGCTTTGGGCATCCCAAAACCATCCAGAATGCTGACCCAACCAGCTTGCTTGGCTCATGAATTGGCTTGCAAAAAGGCCCTTTAAGAGTTTGTCAAACTGTAAACAAACCCCTCCACTATTCGTGCCTTTCTAAATTTGCCCCAGCCTTAATATAGCAAGTTTGAAAACTTCAAACTTGCCACATGTGTGGCCAGCCATGGGAGGGCTCTTTGGCTGCTGATTTTGGCTATTTTTAGCAGCCCTCTCACCCTATAAAACCCCCCTTGGCTGCTCATTTGAAGACACCACAACTTTCTCATCTCTTCTCTTCTCTCTCAACTTTCTCTCTTTATTTTTTCATCTATTGTCCTTTGTCCACTTGTCGATTTCATCTCTTCAAAAAGAGTCGTTCATCCATCATTTGGAGCAACATTCAAGTGTTCATAGAAGCCTTGGTTCGACAAGAACAAGTGAAGAAGGAAGAGTAGAGCAACCCAGCCAAGCCATGGAGAAACACTGGATTTGGTTCTTGTTCCCTATCTTTTTAAATTCTGTTGTTGTTATGATGAACATGTCTAAGAATATTTATGTTGATATGATTTATTTAATTAATATGGCTTAAATTTAATTCATGTTAGATTAATTGCATTTCGTCTTCTTAATTTATTAAAATTATGTTTGTGTTATTATAGGCCTCGGTAAGATGTTTGATTAAGTAAAACCATGATTAAGTTATTCTTGCATTACAATTGTAAGGTAACTAATGAATTAATTATTTAAATGGATTGAAATTGTAATTATTTGACATGATACTTAATCAATGCATGTTTAATCATTTAAGGTAGCTGAGGTTTAAATTAGCAACGATATCAAGCGATACAATCACTTTGCATAACTTGCAAGATTATTGTGATTAAACGATTTCAAGGTAGAAATACATTGTTACCTCACGTAGTTTTTTATGTGCTTATGTGATTAAATTAATTGTTTGAATTGGCATAGAGATATGTATAGAGATTATTTAAATTTCATAAGTATGTATGTGCATTAACACATTTTCCTATTAAAGTTTGTTTAATCAGTTGAATTGACTAGAGATATAGTCAAGAGATGAATGGGTTTTTGTAGGTGAGTATGTTCATAAGTTAGCAAATTACTGAGTTGTCGTGAATTTATTCGTAACAACATAAACATGAGTTTAGTAATTCTAAGTTAAGAAATATAATCAATCTAACACATTTATGTCGCCTTGATTAAAATCAGCTTTTGAAATCGTGCATTAGAACTTTATTTTATTTTATTTACTTTACTTTGTTTTATAACTTTTAATCACTTTTCAAATCAAAATATTTTCTCCACTAAAGTGTTTTAAATTGCATTCATAAATAATTATTTTCACAATCCCTGTGGGTACGATAACTCGACATTTACTTTTCACTTTATTACTTATTGCGATTGTGTACACTTGCACATTTTCGTCGTTCCAAGTTTTGATGCTATTGTGGGGGATTGTTTTTAAAAAGTCATTATTTGTGAATTTGTTGGTTTTTCATTTTGGTTTATTTTTCTGTTCAATTTTAACTAAATTAATTTTTCTGTGATTATTTTAGGTGTTTATGAGTATTGATCGAATTATCGATTTACTCCCTGTAGATCCTGAGATTGAACAAAATTTTTGACAGCGAAGAAGATAAGCAAGTCAGAGAAGGACTGGAGAGATGAATTTCTAGAATCCGAGTCAAAGAAACAGAGCAAACTCTACTCAAAATCCTATCCTTATTGTTGATGATAGGGATAGAGCTTTAAGATAGTATGTCATGCCAATGTCTAATAATCTTAATCTGAGTATTAGGAGACCCGAAACAGAGGCACAACAATTCAAGCTAAAGCCAGTCATGTTCCAGATGCTTTCGACTATGGGCCAATTCAGTGGAATGCCTACCAAAGATCCTCACCTTCACTTAAGACTGTTTATGGAGGTGAGCGATTCTTTTAAGTTAGCCGGAGTTCCCGAAGATGCATTACAATTGAAGCTATTCCCATATTCACTAAGGGATAAAGCTCAAGCCTGGTGGAACTCATTGCCACCAAATTTAATTTCAACATGGAAAGAGTTGAAAGATTCCTTATGAAGTATTTCCCACATAGTAAGAATGCTAAGTTGAGGAATGAGATCATTGCTTTCCAACAAATGGATGATGAGTCCTTGTATGAGGCATGGGAAAGGTACAAAGAATTATTACGAAAGTGCCCTCATCACGGAATCCCTCATTGGATCCAACTTGAGATGTTTTATAATGGCCTTAATCCATACACAAGGATGGTAGTGGACGCTTCTGTTAATGGTGCTTTCCTTTCTAAGTCTTATAATGAGGCTTATAAAATCATTGAGAGGATTGCTAGTAACAATTATCAATAGCCAACCAATCAAGCAGCGTCAGGAAGACGAGTTGCTGGAATACATGAAGTGGATGCTCTCACTTCACTCGCATCTCAGGTATCATCCATATCATCAATGTTTAAAAATTTTCCCACTAATGGATTTAATAGTTTTGTAGCTCAGCCACCGAATCAAGTTTAAAATGTAGCCTGTGTCTATTTTGGGGAAGGTCATTTCTTCGAAGAATGTCCATTGAACCCAAAATCTGTGTATTACATGGGTAACTAGAACCCAAATTGAGGAAGGCAAGGACTGCAATCCAAATTCTATAACCCATCGTGGTGGAACCACCCTAATTTCTCTTGGAGTAACCAAGGGGCTAGACCCAGTAACACATATGCCCAACCTAGACCAACCCGGCCACCTATTTTTACCCAACAATTTTAAAAACAACCTTAAGATGAACCATCCAATGGATTAGAAAACTTGTTGAAGGCATGCATAGCCAAGAATGATGCCTTAATCCAAAGCCAAGCAGCTACATTGAAAAACCTGCAAAACCAAATGGGCCAGCTTGCAACTGAACTCAGAAATCGACCATAACGTGGTTTACCTAGTGATAATCCAAGGAATCTAAGGAAGGAGCATTGTAAAGCATTGACATTGAGGAGCAGAAAGACATTAGAACCCAGCACTATCGAAGTTGAAAAGGAGCCAACTAATGCTCAAGACTTAGAGGAAGTTCAACCAAGTGTTGAAATTCCAGTTCCATTGAAACCAGAATCTATAAAATTCAATAAGGTAACTTTAAAACCAGCTAATTCTGACCAACTAACAACTTTGTTAGATGTAGAATTGCCACAGAAGACGAATCAACCAGTTCAAGTAAAGAAGCCTCCACCACATTACCCTCAAAGACTTCAGAAGTAGAAGCAAGAAATTCAATTCAAGAAGTTCCTAGATGTACTCAAGCAGCTTCATATCAGCATCCTGTTGGTTGAAGCACTTGAGAAAATGTTGAACTACGTCAAATACATGAAGGATATCCTGTCAAAAAAATGAACACTTGGAGAATTTGAGATGGTAGCTCTTACGAAGGAATACAGTGCATATCTTCAAGACAAACTGCCCCCAAAGTTGAAGATCCTAGATGTTTTACCATACCTTGCAACATTGGAGCAGAATATTGTTGTAAGACACTATGTGACTTGGGTGCAAGTATCAACTTGATACCTATGTCAATATTTAGGAAGTTGGGGATAGGTGAAGTTAGACCTACTAAAGTTACACTTCAAGTAGTAGATCGATCCTTAGCACATTCAAAAGGAAAAATTGAGGATATACTGGTACGAGTAGACAAATTTATTTTTTCTACTGACTTTTTCATTCTAGACTTTGAAGAAGACAAAGAAGTACCAATAATCTTAGGAAGGCCTTTCCTAGCAACCAGAAGGACCCTTATTAATGTGCAGAAGGGCAAGCTTACTATGCGTGTTCAGGATGATTAGGTAACATTTAATGTTTTTAAGTCTATGCGATTTCCTGACACAATTGATGATTGTTCTACAGTGTCTGATTTAGATGATTTAATTATGGAAAAGGAACTCAACTATGTTGAGACCCATTGGAACAAATTTTGACATCAGACCCTCCAAATGATGAAGAGGAGGATGGATACTTAGCTTTGCTAGAAGCTGATCAAAGGGGATTTAATCTACAATCCCATTTTGAATTTTTGGAGTTAGAGAATAGGGATTATGCCCAACCAAAAGCATCAATCGAGGAGCCACCTAAATTGAAACTCAAGGTACTTCCCTCTCATTTAAAATATGTTTATTTAGGTAACACTTTTACTTTGCCTATGATTGTTTCAGTAGAATTAATTATTGAGCAAGAAGAGAAACTTATCCTAGTATTGAAACAATTCAAGAAGGCTATCGGATGAACCATAGCTGATATTTACGGTATCAGTATCCTAGAAGATGGTGAAAAAAGGACGATTGGTGGACAACGAAGAATGAACCCCACCATGAAGGACGTGGTGAAAAAGGAAATCATCAAGTGGTTAGATGCAGGTATAATTTACCCCATCTCAGACAGTTCATGGGTAAGTCCGATCCAGTGCATACCAAAGAAAAGAGGTATTACGATTGTTGAGAGCGAGAATAATGAGTTGATACTGGCTAGAACGGTTACGAGATGGAGAATTTGCATCAATTACCGGAAGCTACACAAAGCGACTAGGAAAGATAACTTTCCTTTGTCATTTTTGGACCAGATACTGGATAGACTCGTAGGGTGAGACTATTACTGTTTCCTTGATGGATACTCGGCGTACAACCAAATTATAGTAGCATCGAAAGATCAACACAGACAACATTCACCTGCCCGTACGGTACATTTGCATTTAGACGCATGCCATTTGGTTTATGTAATGCACCTGCTACATTTCAAAGATGTATGATGTCTATTTTTACTAACATGGTTGAAAAATACTTGGAAGTCTTTATGGATGATTTTTCAGTATTTGGAGATACATATGATGATTGCCTAGCCAATCTAGCCAAGGTACTAAGGCGATGCGAAGACACAAACCTTGTAATCAACTGGGAAAAGTGTCATTTCATGGTACGAGAGGGTATTGTTCTAGGGCATCAGATAACAAGACATGGAATCAAGGTAGATAAAGCAAAGGTAGACGTTATTTAGAAACTCCCACCTCCAACATCTGTAAAGGGTGTTAAGAGCCTTTTGGGCTAGGTTGGTTTTTATTGAAGATTTATCAAGGACTTCTCCAAAATTGCTACACCTTTATGCAAATTATTGGAGAAGGACACGGCGTTCAAATTTGATGAGTGCTTAAGTGTAAAATCCCGACTTAGGGCCTAGTCGAAATAGTTGTTTCGAGACCACATCTCCAAAATAGAAATAATTTTTCATGATTATTATGAGGCCTAGTATGAGGATGCATGCTTATTTAAAAATTTCATGGAGAAATTCTATGCCTAAGATGCCCAATTTAGTTTTAGGGACTAAATTGAATAAGTTGCAAAACTTGAGTTCTAGAAGCTTTTAGCATGAAATCGAGTTGGATTATAAATTAGAGGTCCTCAAATAGTAATTTGACCAAGTTCTAAAAATTTGGACAAAAATGGGCATGCATGGGTAAAATTTTAAAGAAAGGCCTTAAGGGCATTTTGGTCATTTGGTTAATTAAAGAATAAAAAGGGAAAAATCAAGGAAAAATGTTGTCCATCTTCTTCATAGTGTGCCGAAAATTCAAGGGTTTCCAATGCTACGGTTTTCAACATTTCAAGCTTGATTGTAAATGCTACCTAGCCCTGTTTTTAATGTTCTTTATATTTTTGAGATCCTTAAAGTATGTTCTAGCCATTTCTACCATTATTTTAAGCTAGGGTTCATGTTCAAAAACTTACCCATGTGTGACATGTTTGTATTTTAGTGTTTAATGGAGGGATATGAAAGTTTGATGTATGATAAACATATTTTGTTAAGTGGTTTTGTAACGCCCCGTACCCGAGACTGTTGCCGGAGTCGAACACGAGGTGTTAACGGACTTAATTCATTAATTAAACAGCTCATACAATTCATTTTAAAATTTCCAGACAAGCTGGCTAACTGCATCACAGTCGCTTTAAAAATCATATCTCGAGTTACAAAACTCGAAATAAAATTTCGTAAATTTTTCCTGAAACTAGACTCATATATATATCTACTAATTGTTTTCTAGAATTTTTGGTTCGGCAAATTAGTACAGTTTATTAGTTAAAGCCTCCCCTGTTTCAGGGTTCAACTACTCTGATCTCTGTGTATTACGAATCAGATATCTCCCTGTACAGAGCTTCAATGACTATTCCGTTTGTCTCTAATAAAACTAGACTCAATAAGAAATCTGTACATATAAAGCATGACTTCTAATTATCTTTTTAAAATTTATGGTGAATTTCCAAAGTCAGAACAGGGGATCCAGAAATCGCTCTGGCCCTGTTTCACAAAAATTTAAACATCTCATAAAATATAGCTCATATACCTGTTTCGCTTCTTCCATATGAAAATAGACTCATAAAGCTTCAATTCCATAACTTATTCATTATTTAATTTCATTTCTACTATTTTTAGTGATTTTTCAAATTCACGTCACTACTGCTGTCTGAATCTATTTTATGGTAAATTTTACCTATTTCATGGTTTCCATGGATTAGCTAGCAATTTAGCATACATAACACCAAATATGATCATGATTAGCCATTCCAATGGCTAATCATTACCAAGCATTTCCATACCACTCAATAACCATATCATAAGACCATATACACAAAATGATTATAATGCTACACATGACATACTCAAAATATACAAGCCATTATGCCAAGATGGTATACGGATAGTGTGAGCGTGCCTCCGACCGTTTCCGATTTTCGAGCTGGCTTGTCAACACTACAAGGAATGAAAAGGAGGGAGTAAGCATAAATGCTTAGTAAGTTCACATGCAAATAGCAAGTAACATAACCATATAAGCAAACATAAAACATCATTTGCATAATCATCACCAAGACATTCATATCACATTTTCATTTATCATCTTACCATATTGTTGTTATATAGAGTTTTCAACCCGAGGGTTAAGTACATACCTGTTCAAAGTATCCATTTCACAACACTTACCAATACGTCCCTTTCATCTTGAGTATTCCTCTATTTGAGTAGAACTTTACCCGTTGAAGACATCGGAATATAATTCGGATACATGGAAAGTTTGCACATAAGTGCCACATATGTAGCCAAGCTACCATGTAACCCGCCCATAAGTGAACTCAGACTCAACTCAACGAGCTCGGGCGTTCGCATCCATAAGTGAACTCGGACTCAACTCAACGAGTTCGGACATTCGCATCCATAGGTGAACTCAGACTCAACTCAACGAGTTCGGATGCCCAAATATCCTAGTGACATGTCACTTGTATCCTAATCCATTCCTAAGGTTCAACGGGACCTTTTTCCCAATCATGTGTCTCAACCATCTTCTACGGAATGCCGATACCGATACTCGGTAGTATTTCACATTTTCCAAGTATATCACACAATTTGACATATTATCAAACAATTATCACGAGTATAATATTTCATAATAATTATCATATCATTTAAATAACATAAAAACATTTAAAATAATAACTATGTTACCAACATTTACATATGAACTTACCTCGTATGCGAAAATGACTATTTTTACCATTTCGTCCACAACTTGGTATTTTCCCCATTTTAGCCCAAATTTCAGTTTTCCTTGCTCTATCATTTAAAATATAGTCTAATTAGGACTCACATTATTCAAATTGACCCAAAATCATATTTTGGAAAAATTACAATTTTGCCCCTAAACTTTGCATATTTACACTTTTGCCTCAAAGCTCGTAAATTAAAATTCAGCCTATTTTCTTATGTTTTATGACAAGCTGATCATTTTTCCCTTCTATGGCAACATCAAATTCTCACTCTAACATGTACTTATGACTATTAGGTATTTTTACCGATTAAGCCCTTTTGCTAGTTTTCGCTTAAAACCGAGTAGCACAAGTTGTCTAACATAATTTAAAACCTCATATTCTATCATAAAACACCAAAATACACAAATTTCACCTATGGGTATTTTTCCAAATATGAACCCTAGGTTGAATAATTGCTAGCATAAGCTTAATCGAGCTACCGGGACTCCAAAAACGTAAAAATCATTAAAAATGAGGCTAGAACGGACTTACAATCGAGCTTGGAAGCTTGAAAAACCCTAGCCATGGTTTCTTCTTGCTATATTCGGCCATGGGGTTGAAGATGAGCAAAATTGGCTTTTAATTTTGTATTTTAATTCATTTTACCCCTAAATGACCAAAATGCCCTTACTACTAAACTTTCCAAAAATTCCATCCATGTCCAATTTTTGTCCATAGACTTAGAAATTGGTAAAATTCTATTTAAGACCTCCTAATTAATATTTCAAAACAATTTCATACTAGAAACTTCTAGAATGCAAGTTTTGCAATTTATTCGATTTAGTCCCTAATTTCAATTTAAGCACTTTATGCATAAAATTTCTTCACAAAATTTTCACACAATCATGCAATCGTATCATAGACCTCAAAATAATCATAAAATAATTATTTCTATCTCGGATTTTGTGGTCACGAAACTACTATTCCGACTAGGCCCAAAATCAGGATATTACAACTCTCCCCCCCTTTAAGGATTTTCGTCCCCGAAAATCTTACCAGAAAAGTGGTCTTCACTTTTAATCTCATATTCGGTGCCAAAGAACTTTCACTTAGACTGTACCTCCAATACATCTCTTTAATTTCTCACATGATCTGAAAGCTTACAGTCTCAACTCTCAACTGTTCTTAAATTTTCAAACCTTCTCAGTTTCCCATGATATCATGACATAAAACCTGGATCTCAACTTGATTTAATGGAGACCGGAATTCCAAGAAATCCAACAATCAAAGAGACCTGAAATTCCATGAATCTGATGAGTAGGAATTCATTCAATACAGATATGATTTATAGATCTCGCTAAACATTTAACAATAGGATACATCACATTTTCCTCTTTCTGCTATGGAATTAATTCTGATATGGCCTCAAGAATAATCTTTCTCATTTCCATCCCAATGTCAACACTGACAAGGATAATTTTGATAGATTCCAATGCTCGGCTTTAACCCCTTTAACAACTCCAATTTTATGTAACATCGAATGCTCTAAACTATCACATTACCTCACTGTCTTGAAACACATCACAATTCATACAACAGTACATTACTGAAAGTTAGGAAGTCTTTACTCAATGTAGACTAGTCTAGTTCAGACGCTTTGGTTACCAATATTCTCATCTATTCGAACTCTATCAACATGTAATAAACTTTTCAGCTTTCATAAGACGAAAACCTTATCATTTGTAGTGACTTTAACTAATATCCAACTCTTTCTAATAAATATACACTTCTCGTTCAGACTATTTACTCTTTTATCTGTACAAAATGAAATTCTATTATCAGACTTGAGAAAAATAATCCTGACATAATTGTCACATGAAATCTTTCAAATAAATAATTCACCCTACCGACTGAAACTCGCGCTTTTATCACCTATGCCTTTACTGATGTCAAATCCTTACACAGAAATTAGAAAAAATCCCAATAGTAAAATCACCACATTACCAAGATCAAATTAGAAGTATAGTCATATTTGACATGATTATCACGAGCTGAAGAGCATACTTCGAACACGAGTCATAATTGACAAATTATGGAACAAAGATAACAAGAAAACTGAATAAAGAAATCCAAGATAGAGAAACCCAGAATAAAGAAATCCAGAATAAAGAGATCCAGGATAAAGAAACCCAAGATACAATACTATGCCGGAGAATCGAAAACCAAATTCATAGAGAAAATATAGAATACCCTGATAATTCTTCAAAGAAAGAAAGTCCAAAAGAAAACATCATTTAATCCCACTGAAATCAAATATAACAGGATCAATATATCTTTCCATACATATATATCAGATGAAGCATCAAGTAGAAGAAACAGAATCATAATATCATATGTATTCTCTCATCAATTCTTATCAGACGAAATGAAATAGAATACCCGATGAAATAGAGCCATATAAATTATAAACCAGTCAGACTACCAATGCTTTCATCCAACACCAGAATTAGAAGACATTCCCATATAACAAGAATTTCTTCAGAAGATCAATAGGCATAGAAATATTTTTAAGAACGGGTGAACACAGAACATCTCAAAAGAGACTGCAAAATCTGTCCGATCATAACTGTCACACTCAGATAATTCACATTTCAAATATCATTTCCCCAACTAGTTCTGCCGTCACAAATTTCATATTAAATCATTCACTAAAGAATGTCAGTTTTGAATAAATTTCGATTTACACTTTTCTCGACCTTGCACCTGAGTAATTCGATTTACCAAAGAGAATTCCTTCTCTAACTGGGACAGTGCATAATTCCAATAATCTTTATATTAATCCAATACTTTACTGGCTCTGACTTTACTTATCAGCTCATTTTCAATCTCCGATCATACTTATAATTATTCTATCACTGAACTCTTTGGGTTCTCAACCGGAAACTTCTTCAATACAAATCTCATGAAATTCCATTATAAGTACCACTTTGGTAAAGGGGAGGGGTTGTAGGACCTCTGACTCGACTTTCTTATACATACACATATGACACAACTTCCATCATCATAGTAACATCATCAAAATCATGTCATTCATTCATGTTGGCTTACACCAATTTTCCTATTGTCCTATTTAGACAATATACTTATGCATACATTCTATGTTTTCTAGACAGCTTTACTTATCCATTCATTTAATTAAATTAATTCATGCTCATGACATTATATAAGGCCAAACAAACATAGATATTTGCATCACAATCACAACTTTCATTTCATGCATCATCATGTACATATCATTACAATCATACAATTCAGTCCAACAATTTAACATAGATAAGTTCATTTCATTATAATCCTTTATCTCATAAAAAATTGTATATCATTAACATTCATCAACATTCAACGTCCAATGAAGACAAGGACATTTTCATTCGTATTATGATATTATGACCTTTATTCATACCTCTACTACTTTCTATTTATTCCGTTCATCTTATCAAGTAAGCCACATACACTACATCGTATGAGCATTAAGCAAATATGGATATTTATCACAACATGAACTTTCATCTCACATATTATCACATATGTATCATAAACTTTTATTCATACTTTTCTGAACCGAGACTTATCATAATCATAATTTTACTCAAATACCTTCACATAACATTGAACATGGTCAGCACAGCTCGGTTGGAGAGTACCCTGTCTAAATAAGACGGTACTTATACGCATCGGAAGACATCACACTATCACAGATCAGTGGCATGTATAGCTAAACTTTTACACATGCTAGGTTAGTCCGAGAACCGACTAAACCTGCTCTGATACCACTAAATGTAATGCCCCGTACCCGAGACCGTTGCCGGAGTCGAACACGAGGTGTTAACGGACTTAATTCATTAATTAAACAGCTCATACAATTCATTTTAAAATTTCCAGACAAGCGGGCTAACTGCATCACAGTCGCTTTAAAAATCATATCTCGAGTTACGAAACTCGAAATAAAATTTCATAAATTTTTCCTGAAACTAGACTCATATATATATCTACTAATTATTTTCTAGAATTTTTGGTTGGGCCAATTAGTACAATTTATTAGTTAAAGCCTCCCCTGTTTCAGGGTTCAACTACTCTGTCCTCTGTGTATTACGAATCAGATATCTCCCTGTACAGAGCTTCAATGACTATTCCGTTTGTCTCTAATAAAACTAGACTCAATAAGCAATCTGTACATATAAAGTATGACTTCTAATTATCTTTTTAAAATTTATGGTGAATTTCCAAAGTCAGAACAGGGGATCCAGAAATCGCTCTGGCCCTGTTTCACAAAAATTTAAACATCTCATAAAATATAGCTCATATACCTGTTTTGCTTCTTCCATATGAAAATAGGCTCATCAAGCTTCGATTCCATAACTTATTCATTATTTAATTTCATTTCTACTATTTTTAGTGATTTTTCAAATTCACGTCACTACTACTGTCTGAATCTATTTTATGGTAAATTTTACCTATTTCATGGTTTCCATGGATTAGCTAGCAATTTAGCATACATAACACCAAATATGATCATGATTAGCCATTCCAATGGCTAATCATTACCAAGCATTTCCATACCACTCAATAACCATATCATAAGACCATATACACAAAATGATTATAATGCTACACATGCCATACTCAAAATATACAAGCCATTATGCCAAGATGGTATACGGATAGTGTGAGCGTGCCTCCGACCGTTTCCGATTTTCGAGCTAGCTTGTCAACACTACAAGGAATGAAAAGGAGGGAGTAAGCATAAATGATTAGTAAGTTCACATGCAAATAGCAAGTAACATAACCATATAAGCAAACATAAAACATCATTTGCATAATCATCACCAAGACATTCATATCACATTTTCATTTATCATCTTACCATATTGTTGTTATATCGAGTTTTCAACCCGAGGGTTAAGTACATACCTGGTCAAAGTATCCATTTCACAACACTTACCAATACGTCCCTTTCATCTTGAGTATTCCTCCATTTGAGTAGAACTTTACCCGTTGAACACATCAGAATATAATTCGGATACATGGAAAGTTTGCACATAAGTGCCACATATGTAGCCAAGCTACCATGTAACCCGCCCATAAGTGAACTCGGACTCAACTCAACGAGCTCGGGCGTTTGCATCCATAAGTGAACTCGGACTCAACTCAAAGAGTTCGGACATTCGCATCCATAGGTGAACTCGGACTCAACTCAACGAGTTCGGATGCCCAAATATCCTAGTGACATGTCACTTGTATCCTAATCCATTCCTAAGGTTCAACGGGACCTTTTTCCCAATCATGTGTCTCAACCATCTTCTACGGAATGCCGATACCGATACTCGGTAGTATTTCACATTTTCCAAGTATATCACACAATTTGACATATTATCAAACAATTATCACGAGTATAATATTTCATAATAATTATCATATCATTTAAATAACATAAAAACATTTAAAATAATAACTATGTTACCAACATTTACATATGAACTTACCTCGTATGCGAAAATGACTATTTTTACCATTTCGTCCACAACTTGGTATTTTCCCCATTTTAGCCCGAATTTCAGTTTTCCTTGCTCTATCATTTAAAATATAGTCTAATTAGGACTCACATTATTCAAATTGACCCAAAATCATATTTTGGAAAAATTACAATTTTGCCCCTAAACTTTGCATATTTACACTTTTGCCTCAAAGCTCGTAAATTAAAATTCAGCCTATTTTCTTATGTTTTATGACAAGCTGATCATTTTTCCCTTCTATGGCAACATCAAATTCTCACTCTAACATGTACTTATGACTATTAGGTATTTTTACCGATTAAGCCCTTTTGCTAGTTTTCGCTTAAAACCGAGTAGCACAAGTTGTCTAACATAATTTAAAACCTCATATTCTATCATAAAACACCAAAATACACAAATTTCACCTATGGGTATTTTTCCAAATATGAACCCTAGGTTGAATAATTGCTAGCATAAGCTTAATCGAGCTACCGGGACTCCAAAAACGTAAAAATCATTAAAAATGAGGCTAGAACGGACTTACAATCGAGCTTGGAAGCTTGAAAAACCCTAGCCATGGTTTCTTCTTGCTATATTCGGCCATGGGGTTGAAGATGAGCAAAATTGGCTTTTAATTTTGTATTTTAATTCATTTTACCCCTAAATGACCAAAATGCCCTTACTACTAAACTTTCCAAAAATTCCATCCATGTCCAATTTTTGTCCATAGACTTAGAAATTGGTAAAATTCTATTTAAGACCTCCTAATTAATATTTCAAAACAATTTCATACTAGAAACTTCTAGAATGCAAGTTTTGCAATTTATTCGATTTAGTCCCTAATTTCAATTTAAGCACTTTATGCATAAAATTTCTTCACAAAATTTTCACACAATCATGCAATCATATCATAGACCTCAAAATAATCATAAAGTAATTATTTCTATCTCGGATTTTGTGGTCACGAAACTACTATTCCGACTAGGCCCAAAATCAAGATATTACAGGTTTTCCATGAAAACACCTAAAAAGGACCAAGTTGCAAAAGATGTATAAGTGAAATAAAGGAAAATGTGGGCTGTTATCAGCTAGAATATAATTTGGCTAGGCTTGGGAAAACAAGGGAATGCATGTATTTCATTATACGATCCTAGGGACTAAAATGTAAATATGTACAAAGTTAGGGGTAAAAAGGCAGTTTTTCCATAAAGTAAGTTTTCATGCTGAAAATGAAGAATGTGATGAATTAATAATTTAATTTGTTTATATATACTCGGAAAAACCAATTTCGGAAGTAGACCCTAGAAAAAAAAAGGTTTTAGAATAGTCAGAATCCAAACCTGAGACATCATTCAGGTAAGTTCGTGTAACTTAACCAGATATATATAAATGTGTTGATTCTATTGCTGTGTTGTATTGAATGTGCAATGTACAAATACTGAATTGTATGAAAATGTCCATAATCCCGAAATTGAGTGAAAAGAGTTATATTTCGTTCGAATATTGAATTCTGATGGATAAGTTATTCTCACGTGAAATGGGATCCTGCATGTGTTGCAGAAAGGATTTAACCCGGATGGGTAATCCATTGGTCTCAGTGTAGAAAGGATTTAGCCCAGACAGGTAATCTTGAAACGAGCCTATCGATCATATGTTTAAATTAGGATTTAACCTGGACTGGTAATCCTAATTGACTGGATTTAGCTTGGACTGGTAATCCAGGTTAGACTCTGTAGGGAATTCTTTGTCATAAGAAGGATTTAACCTGGACTGGTAATCCAACAAAGCCCTTAGAGTACATGGCACAACTAGAATTTAGCCTGGACTGGTAATTCTACTGTATGAGATATGGCTCGAGAGTGTACCGAAAGGGTACTGAATATGAATTGACTGACAGTAAATTGTGCTGGAATGCTGGTGCCTCTAAGGCGCAGTGAAAAAAATAAAATCCTGGCAATCCAAACCATGGATCCATGTGCAAAGAACGAATCGGGAAAAAAATTATGATAATGGTTTCGAAATTACCGAAACTTCAATCTGAGTAAACAGCGACGCCTCGGCAATGAGAATTCAGAACCACTATCGAACCAAGTCGCAACTTTTTTAGATGCCGGCCTCTACGTAATCCACCCAATTGACAATGAACGGAAGAAGTCCTCAAAACTATTTTAGAGACTTCTTTTCTTGACGGCTGCTAGACCACCAAAGCTATGTTTTCGGGTTTTATTTATATGTCACTCCCCTTTTTAATTGGTATATTTATAATGAATCTTAATTCACAAAATTTTAAAATAAATAAATATAATAATGTTTTAACCGAAAATTATAATTACATTAATTATAACAAAGATTTTGGTAAACTATATTTATTTAAATTTATATACGAACCAAATTCATATATTAATAGAATTATGTTCTCGTTATGTGTACAACATCCTTGTACATATAATATGTTTGATATCTGATTGCCCAATTAAATTAATTCTATAATTAATTTAATTCATGTGACAACCAAACACAATGCCAACTATGTTTTATTCTGATCATCTCAACCATATGGTGTGACCCTGTAGGCTCTTGTAACGTTAGCAGTAATACTAGAACGATTCTAATGTTACATACAATGAGTGGCATCTAGCAATGCATCATTGCTACCTAAGTTACAAGAAGTCATGATTCGACATAACCTTTTGTGATTTACCTTTCATGCATTAATTCTTAAGTCCTTTATCTCTGGAATGAACACAAGTCATGGAATAGTCACACTTACATAGTCCATCTCATGTTTCTTGATATCTTGAGTAGACTATGATATACAAATAAGTATGACATCTCATATCAACTTATTTGAGCATGGCCATGCATTTCTAGTCTCACTCAATCAAGTGGCCTAAGATATTACTCCCATTATGTAGGAGGGACTTATTCTATATTGATCAACCATATCCCTCTACATAGATTGTGGTATATCATTATATTAGCCTTTTATAGAACAACCAGTTACGGTGTACATTTGACTGTATCAAAATATACAACTCACGATGTTGGGATAATGATTATCTCAAGTCTGAGGATCATATACATATTAATCACTATGAGTAATGTTGTGACAATTACATAATAATCCAAGAAACATACTCATAGCGGGTCAGTCCAATATGTTGTTCTCTAACACACATATTCATGCATTGATTTTGACACTTATATTAATAAACATTGTAAATCAAGTATGTTGTTACAACCATCTCATTATTGATCTTTGGGCATACTCTTACAATCTCCCACTTGCACTAAGACCAATCACTTATATATCTAATACCAAGCGACTTAGTGTGATGATCATGCTTGTGCTGTGTCAGAGGCTTGGTCAGGGGATCAGCAATGTTATCATCTGTAGGTACTCTGCATATCTCTACATCCCCTCGATCGATAATCTCTCGAATAAGATGGTAGCGCCTAAGTATATGTTTGGATAGCTGGTGAGATCTGGGTTCTTTAGCTTGTGCAATGGCTCCATTGTTATCGCATCAGAGTTCTATAGCATCTAATATGCTAGGCACAACCTCTAGTTCAGTAATGAACTTTCTAATCCAAACTGCTTCTTTTGCTGCCTCACTGGCTGCAATATACTTGACCTTTGTTGTAGAATCGGCTACTATACTTTGCTTTGAACTCTTCCAACTTACAGCACCACTATTAAGGCAAAACACAAAACCTGAATGCTATCAAGAATCATCCTTGTCAGTTTGGAAGCTAGCATCAGTGTAACCTTTTACACTTAACTCTTCCTCACCTTCATATATTAGGAACATATCTTTAGTTCTTCTTAAGTACTAAAGGATATTCTTGACTGTGGTCCAGTGACCTTCACCGGGATATACTTGGTACCTGCTCGTCATACTTAAGGTATATGTGTAACACCCTTTACCCGTATCCGAGGCCGGGCTAAGGTTCGAGGCGTTACCAGACAAACATACAAACATTAAACTAAAATACGAGCCATAAAATTTTATTCATATTTCAAAGCGTTCATTCTCTTACACATAGTCCCTTTTTTGAGTCTACGGAGCCCAAAACATCTTTAGAAAGGGTTTGGGACTAAACCGAGAACTTACAAAAATCTTGAAAATTTCATGCTTTAAGGCTCCACAGGCTCGTGTCCCAAAGTCGTGTTCCATACACGGCTGAGACACATGGTCGTGTCTCTACCTGTGTGGAATATACCTAGGCTATTTTCCAAGCTTTGGTCAACCTTGATCTCTTACACACTTATAAAAAATCAAAAGCATATAACATGGTATTCATTTAATGATTAAACATCCTCAATTAAACCACAAACATAGCATTTGTATGTCATCATACATGTGTCTCTCATACTCATTTTACCTTGTTTATTATAGTACCACTTATACATTTATACCAAGATTATCATCTTACCAAATATCTTCAGCTTAATCATCAAGCATTCATATTTAAAGCTAGATCATATCTTTATAAAATACCATGATTCAGATGCGCAAATAACATGTTTGCCCGAAACATTTCAATTCAATTCCATACCCAACAAGCATTACATTGAGACTAGTCATATATATATATACATGTCATGATACATAACATTCTCTTCTTGTTTTCTTATAAACACATATCATTTATTTCATTATATCAATATTTCATATACCATAGTTTCCATGTATTCCACATATATTTATTTTCCTCCTCCTCTCCATTCCACATCCTTAATGTATATAGCATTCTTGTAAGTACGATTTCACAATTTACTAATAAATGTTCACATCAAACTGTCCACACGAGTCATAGTCACTTAATTATTTATAATTCGAGCTACAGAGCTCCAAATTAAGATCTGTAAATTTCCCCTAAAACTAGACTCACATATCTTTCCACCATAAAATTTTCATAATTTTTGGTTTAGCCAATTAGTACAGTTTATTCATTAAAATTTTCCCTGTTTCACTTTCTGACAGTTCTGACCTCTCTTCACTAAAAAATAATTATCTCATAGTACAGAACTCAGATAATGTTCTTGTTGATTTATCTTGAAAATATACTCATTATGGATTTTAAAAATATAATTTTCAGCCTCTAATTATTGTTATCCAAATTTTTGTGATTTTCCAAAGTCAGAACAGGGGATCACGTAATTATTCTGAATCAGTCTCACAAAAACATAAATATCTCAAAATATAAAACTCCTTTGCTTTATATATTTATTTTATATGAAAATAGACTCATTAAGATTTAATTTGATATCTCATTCAGTCTCTGATTCAATTTATACTATTTTTGGTGATTTTTCAAAATCACATCACTGCTACTGTCCAAAACAGTTTTATTGCTAATTCACTCTTTCACACTTTCTTTGTATTAACCTCATTTTAACATACATATCACAAATCATTTTCACCACATTTCATACATCACAAGTATAGGCCCATGATCACAAGGTCACCATAAAATCATCCTCATGTATAAATTACTTGTTTATAACCTTACCACATCCTGGTCACTTAATGAACACATCATTCACATAACCAAGTTCCTGCACTTATTCATCACAAAACTCACAAAGCAATACATAGAGAGTCTCCCATTGAACACTTCGGATCAATCCTCGATACTTGGTGGTTTCAGCACATAGCTCCACACATCATATAGTTCGGCTCTCTTGTACACATGGTGAACACTTAGTACCACCCATGTGACCTAGCCAGTTTATCTCATAGCTCTCTTGTCTACATGGTGTCCTTCACTTGGAACCACGCATGCGACCTAGCTACATATATCCCGTAGCTCTCTTGTCTACATGGTGTACACATAGTATCACCCATGCGACCTAGCTACATCATTATGTCTTGTAGCTCTCTTGTACACATGATGTGCACTCAGCACTATACATGTGACCTAGCTACATACAAAGTAATTAAAATAAAACAAAAGCTGAAATTAGCCATTTGTTCATGCTATTCCACCGAAAATACAAAGAAAAACAAAAGAGAAAGCTCACTTAGGGTTCGACACTTTGAATTGGTAATTTAGGTATGTGTTTTGCTCAGTTTTTGATAATTTCTATGTTTTTGTAACCGTTGCTTCGCATACTATCGATGCTTCAATTTACGATTTTGGTGATGATTTTGAAATGTGCCATTGATGAAAATGTGAGCTTTGTGATGTTAGTTGATAAATTATGGAAGCTTGATATTGGGTTTAAATGTTTTGTTTTTGGATTTTTGATGAAATTGAGTAATTTGGGCTAAATTGTGAAAATATTATTTTGAGGGACTAAAATGTGAAATAAAGGAAATGTGTGGACATACAATTCACGGGGAGATAAAGAAATAAATCGAATCAAGTGCTCGTATGTCACCACTTCCCGAGAATATGAAAATATGTCATTAGGTATATAATATATTAAGTATAAGTATATAATTAGTTATATAACACATATTTTCTTTCTATATTATTATATTATTAATATTATTTATATATTATTAAATATTATTAAGATATTAAAATATTATTAATATATTAAAATTTATATATATAAATTATATATTGAAATGATAAATAATAATAAAATAAACAATACAATAATAAAATAAACAAACCAAATCCTATTTATTATATTAATTCTATAATTTGAATTTTCAAAATAGGATTTTAGAAATAGAGATAGGGATAGGATTCTTTTTAGAAATATTAGAAATATGGAATAAAGAAATCATGGATAAATCCAAGCGACTCTTTCTTAAATTATGTGTATATGCAAATTATGTGTATTTTTTGATTTTGTGAAATAGGGACTAAAGTGTCGAATGTGAAAATGTGAGGGCTAGTTTGCAAAATGCTCTAATTGTGTAAATATGGATTGTTTTGAATTCTTTGTTGAATAAATGGGTTAATTTTGAATACATTTAGATCAAGAAAAGAGGAATTCAGACTTAGACTGAGGGAAATCGAAGATTGTAGAATAAACAGTTCGAGTCGACAAATTTCGAGTACGAGGTAAGTTCGTACTTAAAATATGATGTTAAGTAAGTATTGATGCCTTTATTATACATGGGTTGTATATAATTGAATTGGATGATATAATGATGAATTGAAAGCATTTGCACTAAGTGTGCGATTTAAACTAGCTTCGGCTATTAAAGGCACTAAGTGTGCGATACCAACTTAGTTTCGGCTAGTTGAGATGGCAAAAAGTGTGTGGAATCATTTTAGCTTCAGCTAACCTTTACAGAACTAAGTGTGCGGATGTTAAAGTATGAATAATTTACACAACATCTTGAAATACTCAAACAAGAGGTGAGAATGAAAGTGAGTAAGTATGGGAAGAACCAGATATGTATGATACCTTTGTGGTAGATGATATTATCTAGGTGAAGTTCATTGAATTGTTATGAACATATGGATTGGGTTGGTATAGATTAGAAATATGATTGAGAATTTGTAAATGCTTATGTGTTGATGTTTTATGTTTTATATACTATTGATGATTATAGTACGAGCTTACTAAGCTTTTGAAAGCTTACTTTGTGTGTGTTTGCATTGTTTTATAGATGTCAAAGCTACTACAAGCTCAGGGATCGTCAAGGATCATCACCATACTATCAAACTCATTTTGGTACTTTTGATAATGTAAATATTTTTAAGTATGGCATGTATAGGTTAGAATGTCTATGTATTTAAGCTTTGATATGTATATATATGTTGTGCCATGAGAGTTGGCTAGCAAATGGTATGTTTTATGCTTAGTTTTGGTAAATGGGTTGTGATGCCAAATTTTGTATACTTGTAATGGTTATATAGTCTTGTATGTGGTGATCATTTCGAAATATACCAAATTGAGGAAATGGTAAGTTTAAGCATGAGTTAGAAGGTGCTATAAGTGAGCTATGAAATGAGCATTTTGGCATGTTGTTGTAATAAGAATTTTAATGTGTTTTGGTATGGATTTGAATGGGTTATTAAATGGTGATGATTTAGTTATAATGAAGCATGTGTTATGCATGGAATTGGCTGAAAATTTTAGTATAAATGTTGTTTAATATTTCTTGTAGGAATGACCCAAAAAGGGGTGGCAAGTTGACTTAAACCAAGCCTGCATTGTGCCACACGGTCAGGGAACACGGGCGTGCCTTGTGGCCGTGTATGCAAAGCAGTAACCTCTTAAGTTCGTACGGTTAAGACACATGGGCTTGTCATATGGCCGTGGGCTCAAGTCAGTAGCTAGCTAAGTATCACACAACCATAGCAGATGGGCGTGTCTGTTTGCCGTGGGTGAAAGTCAGTATGTATGCCTTGTTTTGGCACGGCTAGTTCACATGGGCGTGTCTGGTGCCCGTGTGAGGCACACGGCCTGGTCACACGGGCATGCGACCTTAACAGAATTGAAAATTTTCTGAGTTCTGAAATTTATGAAGGTGTTCGGTTTAGTCACAACTGTCCTTAAAAGTATGTTTCAGGTCTCATAGACCATCATAAGGGATGAATTGTTGATGATTGCCTATGTATTAATGTTATATGGTATCTGTGATTCTGAATTGGTCTGAAATGTTCTGTCTATCTGGTAATGCCCCTTACCTATTCCAGAAACAGTTATGGGATAGGGTGTTACATCATCAATACCCAAAAATGAGAGTTTGATAGTGTGATTTGAATCTCTGAGGATCTCTGATCCGAGCTAGATTGGCGATACTACAAAAACATGGAAAATAAACGGAGTAAGCTATATAGCTTAGTAAGCTCGTACGCAAGAAATAAGCAACCTTACCATGCATACAACATTTAAATATTATAACATAATTAAATGGAAATTTACCATAGTCTCATGATCATAATTCATTCCATTACCAAAGTTACCTCATTTCCATCATTTTAAGCATTTGATAAGCATGAGCTTTATGTACATACGTGAATCGTCTAGAAATGAACTTACACATATTCTCATCTTTGACATACTTGTGAACCATTCGGAATAAAAAATCAGATACACGGGAAATTTTCACACTAAGTGCCACATATGTAGCCAAAGCTACCCAAGTCTCATATCATATAGTTGCTCGCTCTCGAGCTATCAACGGGCCTGCTCACACAAGCTGTTCGTCAAGACGTAGATACGCGGTGCTGCTCACACAAGCTGTTAAGTATCCGCAACATATGTCGGTATAGTCAGCCACTAGTAGGACATACAAGACCAGCACCCGGATGATATAATCACATAACACATAATGACCCAGTGAGATGTCACTTGTATCTTACCCAATTCCTAAGGTTCAAATGGGATTTCTTGCCTGTCGATTCATTGTCGAACTCATTCGTTGGGTTATACTCATTCACATAATCACATATACAATTCATGCAATATTAAAGCATTTAAATAAAACCATTCTAAATCTTATTTTCTTAACATAGGAAATTACCTCGGTACAAAATGGCTAATAGTTCGATTTAGTCCACAACTTTGTTCTTTCCCAAGTGTAACATCCCGAATTAGGACCTAGTCGAAACAATGGTTTCAGGACCACAAATCTGACATAGAAAAAATTTTTATTACAATTTTATGGTCTACAATTTCACGGGATGATTTCATGAAAATATCGTTCGAAAATTTTGACGTTTGGGCACTCAATTTGGTCAAAAGGACTAAATTGTAAAAATTGCAAAACTTGAGTTCTAGAAGCTAGAGATGCCTAATTGCTATGAAATTTTAAATTGGAAGTCCTTAAATGGTAATTAGACCATTGGTTAATTTGTTGGACAAAAATGGACATGAAATGGGTGAAATAGAATATTTTTAAGTTAAGGGCATTTTGGTCATTTAGTAATTAAAACAAATTAGAAACAAAATTAAAAGCCAATTGTTCTAGCCCCGTTTTTAATTATTTTTACTTTTTTGAAATCCTCGTAACAAGATCTATCTATTTCTACCATTTATTTGAGCTAGGGTTGATGTTTAAAAATTTACCCATGTATGTTATGCATGTATTTTGATTTCTAATGGTAGAAAATGAATGTTGGGTGTTTAATAAACGACTTTTCCTAAGTGATTTTTGGTGAAAATGCTTAAAAGGACTAAATCGTAAAAAGTTATAAAATTTGTCATAAAAGTGTGTTTTAGTGAAAATTGGGGACTGCTATAGTTATGAAAATGATTCGGCTAGGCTTAAAGTATAAAGAAATTGAATGAAAATCATTTTACGAGCATTGGGGTAAAAGTGTAAATAAGTGAAAGTTTAGGCGTCAAAATGCAAATTTGTAAAAGTATGATTTTTGGACCCATATGAATACCATGACTAATTAGTAAGCTAAATATGATATTATAGACCAAGGAAAATGAGATTCAGGAATAGATTGGGAATGAATGAGATTATGGTAAATTGGAATAAATAGCCGTGCTTACATTCGAGGTAAGTTCATATGTCAATAATAATGCAATGATATCATTGTTTATGCTTGAATTTAAATTGATGTGTTAACATTATGTGGTGAATATTTATATAGTTCATATGATGATTGTATTATGTGACAAATGCCTAAATATTATTATGAGCAATGCCAGGTTTATTTCATGAATATGAGAATGGTGATTTTGTAAGCATGAATGATATTATGGTCATTATCCACGACGTTACGAGCAAGTACGATGGAGATGCTATGTGAAATGAGAAAAACCCCGTTTGAACCTTAGGAATAGTTTAGGAAACAAGTGACATGTCACTAGGAATTAAGAAGTCCGAACTCGTTGAGTGGTCCAGGTTCGTGACATATATTACATCTGAGCTCGTTGAGCTGTTTGAGTTCATGATATATATATGAGAAATTCAAACTTGTTGAGTGGTCCAAGTTCGTGATATATGTGGCATCCGAGCTCGTTGAGAGGTCTGAGTTCATTATGGATGCGAGAATCTGAGCTCGTTGAGTGGTCTGAGTTCATAATGGATGCAATACATGTGATTAAGTTCTGGGCAGTGGTCTTGTGTGTCCTACCAGTGGCTAGGTAATCCTTGAGTGGTTGGATACCTGTTAGGTTTTGTGAGCAGCCCGTGTAGTTACACCTTGACCGATAGCTTATATGAGCAAGCCCGTGAATAGCTCCTCCGTGAGCATTACATGATATGAGGTAGCTTTGGCGATGAATGTTTATGTGGCACTTATGTGCAAGTTTCGGTCTATCCCATAGTATTCCAACTTTTCAAAGGGTATTATAATGAATGATACAATAAAAGTCCCAAGATGGGCATGGCAATGATGGTAAAGTTATTTGATATGCTACAGATATGTACAGGTATGTATGCTAAACTCATGAGCAATGCCTTGATGAAGAATGACTTATGGTGAGAAAGTTTATGTATATGTATTTATATGAACATATGATAAATATGCAAAAAGGCTTGAATGATGAATAATCTTTATGGCTATGTTATTATGTCTTTGCGTAATTGAACATGGAATCCATGAAATGGTAAGTTCATGATTAGTTGAAAATGAACTTATGATAGTTATCATCATATTGCACTAAAACAGTTTTGGATAGCAACAGTAGTCCGAAAATCCACCATAAATTGTAGAAATTGAATTAGAAACTGAATGAGATATTATATTAAACCTTATTGAGTCTAGTTTCACATAGAGGAAACGATGTATGCAAAAGAATTTTTTATTATGAGATATTTGATTTTTTGTGAGACAGAGTCAGAGTGATTTGGGGCTCCCCTATCTTAAATTTAGAAAATCACTAAAGATTGTACAAAAATGATTATGGGTTAGAATTTTTATGACTAAATTCTCAATGAGTCTATTTTCAAAAGAAACATACGAAAACATAATCTAACCCCCGTACTGAGAGATAATCAATTTTTAGTAGAGAAAGGTCGAAGCTGTCAAACAGCAGAATAGGGGTAACTATAAAGAATAAACTGTACTTATTGCATAGACCAAAAATTCTTAACTTTTTATGGTAAGAAGATAAATGATCCTAGTTTCAAGGAAAGTTAACGGATCTTAATTTGAAGTTCTGTAGCTCAAGATATTAATAATTTAGTGACTATAACTTGAGTAGACAGCTTGACTAGAATATGAGCAAATAGTGGAATTGTCTGTAATTTCAATTGTGTTACCATGAGAACATGTTGATTAAATTGCTTATTATTTTCATATGGACTTACTAAGCTATAAATCTCACTCCTCCTTTCCATTTCTTTAGTGTTGATAGGTTAGCTCGGTGTCGGAGATCGTCAGTGGCAGCATCACACTATCAAGCTATCACTTTCGGGTTATTGGTGAACCTTAAACGTCTTCAAGTGAGTGGCATATAGAGGGACTTAGTTATTGATATGTGTTTTTATGATTTGGTCAAGATTTTGGCTTATATTAGTACATTGTGTACAGCCATGAGATGTGGCTTATGATGGTCATGGCTTGTAAACCTATTTATCCAAGTCATGTATTAATGCCTTGTGAATGGTTAGTATTACGGTATGTATGCTTGATGAATGTTTTATGACCAAACGAAGTGGTTATAATTAGAGAATAAAAGTGTGATATGGCAATAAGTCAATAATGCTTGAACATGAAATTGGTGTAGAATGACTTAGGCAAGCATGGTATAAATGTATAAGTGATGATCAAAATGACATGTTCAATTGATTATGAATTGGTGTGTTTAGACTTGGTATAAAATGAAGGTATGATGACATGTGAATAGTACAATTGAGTCTTAATGGAGGATGTTTAATCATTTACTTGGTGCTACATTATATGTGTCTATAATGTATTTAAGTATGTGAGGTATTAATGGTAACAAAAGGCTTGGAAAATAGCCTAAGTGCTAGCCACATAGGCAGAGACACGACCTTGTGTCTCAACTGTGTGGAGGACACGGCCTAACACACGGGCGTATGGCCTGGCCGTGTGGTTCAATTTGTTTTGCTGATGTCATAAACAGAAAATTACACTGCTTGAGGACACGGGCGTGTCCTTGTGTCCACACGGGCATGTGACCCTGTTTCGTAAAAATCTTTCTAAGACTTTCCAAAACTTTCTAAAGTTCTTGGTTTAGTCCCAAACCGCCTTTAATGCATGTTTAGAGCCTCGGTAGCTCACGTAAGGGACATTATGCATGTGATTGAATGTTTTTAATTTAAATGAAATTTTATGGCCCGATTTTATGAAATTGTGTACTTTTAAGTCTGGTAACGCCTCGAACCATATCCCGGTGTCGGATACGGGTAAGGGGTGTTACATTTAGTGGTATCAGAGGTATGGTTTAGTCAATTCTCGGACTAACCTAGCATGCATGAGAGTCTAGATATACATGCCACCAATATGTGATAGTGTGATGTCACCCGACACGATTGAGAAATATCTTGTTTAGACAAAGGTACTCTCCAACTGAGCTACACCGACCATGTTCAACGTGTCGCTAAGGTATTCAGGTAAAGTGCAGTTATGATGAGCCTAAACTCAGAAAAGAATGAATAAAAGTCCATGATATATATGTGATAACATGTGAGATGAAAGTTCATGTTACGATGAGTACCTATGCTTGTTTGATGTTCATATGATATTATGCACTTGACTTACTTGATTAAGTGAATTTGATAAATAGAAATCCATAAAGGTGTGAATAAAGGATTATATTATGATGAGCTTACATATGTTTAAACGATGATTCCATTATGCATATGATTGATTTACTTGAACGAATGCATGTGTTTGGGTGACTTATCATAAATATTGATAGAATGAATGTCCATTTATGCTTGTTTGAATAAGTATGATTGGCAAACTCGCATAGCTTAAATAAATGTGCTGAGTTGATTGAACTGAGTTATATGACTATAATGATGAAATAGTGTCACATGTATATGTGTATAAAAGAAGAATTAGGGACCTCACGACCCCACCCCCTTACTGGAGTGGTGTTTTGTGAAGGATTTTATGAAATCTATGATGGTTAAGTTCAAACGTATGAGACTAAAGAGCTCAGCGGTAGAATGTTTATGGATATGATCAAAGATTGAGAATGAGTTAGAAAGTAAAGATAGAGCTAGAAAGGTAACAGATTGATCTAAAGATTATTGGATGTTTGCAATATCACGGTTAGTGAAAAAGTTAATTCCGGTTAATCAACTTATTCAGGCACGATGTGAAAGAATGTGTTAATTGAAATATCTTTAGAACTGATCTTCTTTAGTGAAAAACATAATACGAGATTTGTGTTGGTGGAAATAATTGAAGGAATAATATTTGAAATGTAAGATATTAGAATGTGACAGATTACAGTTGAGCAAATTACGATAGTCTCTTTTAGGGTAATCTATATGCTCATTTGTTCTCAGAAGTATTCATGTGATTATCTATTTTAGGATAAACTTGTTATTGTATGGGAATGCTTTCTAATCATAGTGTTAGACGATGGTATTGTCAGTCTAGCTGGTTTATGGTCTGTATTGCTCTATTTCTCTCTAGTATTCTATTAAATTCCGTCTGTTTGGATTTTATGAGAAAATGCACATGATGCTATGATTCTGTTTCTTCTAATTGATATTCTATTCGATATATATATGGGAAGGTACATTATCCTTGTAGCATTTTATTCCATGGGTTTGAATGATGTATTCTTATAGACTTCTTTTTCTGAGATATTATTGAGATCTTTCATATTTTCTTAAGAGTTCTACTCTCGATCTATTGGTACGGTATCGTATATTGTATTTTTGTATCTTGGATTTATTCATCTTGGATTTTTCTATCTTGGATTTCTTTATTTTGGTCTTCTTATCATTTTTATTTCAAAAATTATTAATCATGACTCGTATCTAAAGTGTATACTTTGGCCTATGATGACTATGTCAATTGTGATTATGCCTCTGGGTTGATAGTAGTAATGTGATGATCCTAGTATTCGGATTTCTTTAAATTTTGTTTAAGGTTTTGACATCAGCAAAAGCATAAGTGGCGAAACTGCGAGGTTTAATTTGTTTGGTGAATTTCTTCACTCGAGTAAGTTGATTAAAGTTACTACCCTCAATTGGGATATTCTTGTTATGTTGAGCTAAAGCAAAGATAAAGGTCTTTGATAGGCATGATAAATGAATCTTAAATGATTGCATGTTGAACGGTTTTGTCGACTGGAAGAGAGGATTTCTGGAAATGTCATCTCTTGATGATTAAGACCGACGTGGTTGTTCAATTAGTATTGGTTATTGTTTGAAAGATTAAATGAGACATTTATGTCTGGGAATAAAATTTCATGTCTTTAAGGGTAAAAGATGGCTAGTCTGAATGAAAAGTGTACATAAATTAGAAGAATTTGATATGATTTAAAGCTACTTTGAATGATAAAAATTATCGCCTTGTGAAATTTGCATGATCTATTACATGTTAACAAGGTTTTGAACAGTCGAGGAAATTGTTAACCGAAGCATTAGATTTAGTTTAGCCTGCATCGGAAAAGAAATTCTTTATTTTCAATGATGTGTCATTAAGTGGAATATAATGTGTTTTAAAACTATAAGGCAATGAGATAGCTTAAAGTATCCAATGTTACGGAAAGATCTAAATCTGAGATAGCATAAACGATTTGAACCATTGAAAGATGATGAGTTAGTTACTGTTTGATCTTTGAGAATAGCAAAAATACAGTTACTAGTATTAGGGTTGAAAATCCTCGATTTCCTTGAGAATGATGGTTATACAGTCAATCTTCTCTATTGACGAATCTATCTTAGCTGAGTTAAAGAATGAAAACTAAATTTTTATTGTAAGTTTGTGCGGCTGAGAAATGTTATGTGATTTGTTGTCACATGTTTAGTGAGATTGCAAATCGTTTCGGTACGTACTGAATTCTTGCTTATCAGATTACTAGAATTATGTATCTCTGAGATTGTCAAATTTTTGAAAATGCTAGTCTTTGTTAATCGAATTGAGATCAGGGATTTATATCGTGAATTATTGATAAAGCTAAATGAGGTTCTGAATTTTAATGAAGGCTAGAGGTTGAATTAGCAAATCGTCCGACTGTATAAAATTGTTAAGAGTATAAGACCATGATAATCGGGCTAGCTACGCCATTTAAATCTGGAAGGATTCAAGTATGTTATGTATGTATGTGCTATGATAGTATGGTTCAAACCTTTGAGTACATGAATTCCCTAATAGAGATCAAGATTCAGTTGATGTGTCGCATAGCAAAGAATTACTCATGACTTTAGCATGAGAAATTAAAGAGCTAATTATTAAGCATAGCCTGAGTAAAAGTTCTTTAGCAATGATTATGAGATTGTGGAGTTTATGTGAAAACCCGAACCATTCTTCTGGTAAGATTTTCAGGGACGAAAATTCCTAAAGGGGGGAGAGTTATAACATCTCGAATTAGGGCCTAGTCAGAATAGTGATTTCAGGACCACAAATCTAACACAGTAAAATTTGTTTTTATTACATTTTTATGGTCTACAATTTCACGGGATGATTTCGTGAAAATTTCATTCAAACCTTTTGACGTTTGGGCACTCAATTTGATCCAAAGACTAAATTACAAAAAGTGCAAAACTTGAGTTCTAGAAGCTAAGTGATTTTTGGTGAAAATGCTTAGAAGAACTAAATCGTAAAAAGTTATAAAAATTTGTCATAAAAGTGTGTTTTAGTGGAAATTGGGGACTGCCATAGTTATGAAAATGATTCAGCTAGGCTTAAAGTACAAAGAAATTGAATGCAAATCATTTTCCTAGCATTTAGGAAAAAGTGTAAATATGTGTAAATATGTGACTAATTAGTAAGCTAAATGTGATATTATAGATCAAGGAAAATGAGATGCACGCATAGATTAGGAATGAATGAGATTATGGACTAAATCGGAATAAATAGTCGTGCTTGCATTCGAGGTAAGTTCGTATGTCAATAATAATGCAATGATATCATTGTTTATGCTTGAACTTAAATCGATGTGTTAACATTATGTGGTGAATATTTATATAATTGATATGATGATTGTATTATGTGACAAATGCATAAATGTTAGTATGAGTAATGCCATGTTTATTTCATGAATATGAGAATGGTGAATTTGTAAGCATGAATGATATTATGGTCGTTATCCACGATGATACGAGTAAGTAAGATGGAGATGCTATGTGCAATAAGAAAAAACACGTTTGAACCTTAGGAATAGTTTAGGATACAAGTGACATGTCACTAGGAATTAAGAAGTCAGAACTCGTTGAGTGGTTCGAGTTCGTGACATATATGACATCGAGCTCGTTGAGCTGTCCGAGTTCGTGAAATATATATGAGAAATCCAAACTTGTTGAGTGGTCCAAGTTCATGATATATGTGGCATCCGAGCTCGTTGAGAGGTCCGAGTTCATTATTGATGCGAGCATACAAGCTCGTTGAATGGTCTGAGTTCATAATAGATGCGATTCATGTGATTAAGTTCTAGGCAATGGTCTTGTGTGTCCTACCGGTGGCTAGGTAATCCTTGAGTGGTTGGATACCTGTTAGGTTTTGTGAGCAGCCCGTGTAGTTACACCTTGACCGATAGCTTATATGAGCAAGCCCGTGAATAGCTCCTCCGTGAGCATTACATGATATGAGGTAGCTTTGGCGACGAATGTTTATGTGGCACTTATGTGCAAGTTTCGGTGTATCCCATAGTATTCCAACTGTTCAAAGGGTATTATAATGAATGATACAATAAAAGTCCCAAGATGGGCATGGCAATGATGGTAAAGTTATTTGATATGCTACAGATATGTACAGGTATGTACGCTAAACTCATGAACAATGCCTTGATGAAGAATGACTTATGGTGAGAAAGTTTATGTATATGTATTTATATGAACATATGATAAGTGTACAAAAAGGCTTGAATGATGAATAATCTTTATGGATATGTTATTATGTCTTTGCGTAATTGAACATGGAATTCATGAAATGGTAAGTTCATATTAGTTGAAAATGAACTTCTGATAGTTATCATCATATTGCACTAAAACAGTTTTGGACAGCAATAGTAGTCCTAAAATCTACCAAAAATTGTGGAAATTGAATTAGAAACTGAATGAGATATGGGATTAAAGCTTGTTGAATCTAGTTTCACATAAAGGAAATGTGTATGGAAAAGAATTTTTTATTATGAGATATTTGAATTTTTGTGAGACAGAGTCAGAGTGATTTCAGGCTCCCCTATCTTAAATTTGGAAAATCACTAATAATTGTACAAAAATTATTATGAGTTAAAATTTATATGACTAAATTCTAAATGAGTCTATTTTCAAAAGAAATAGATGAAAACATAATTTTAACCCCGTACTAATAGATAATCAATTTTTAGTAAAAAAAGATCAAAACTGTCAAATAGCAAAACAAGGGTAATTTTAAAGAATAAACTGTACTTATTGGCTAGACCAAAAATTCTAAAAATTTTATGATCATAAGATATATGATTCTAGTTTCTGGGAAAATTAATGGATCTTAATTTTGATTTCTTTAGCTAAAGATATTAATATTTTAGTGACTATGACTCTAGTAGACAGCTTGACTAGAATATGAGCAAATAGTGGAATTGTGTGCAATTTCAATTGTGTTGCCATGAGAACATGTTGATAAAATTGCTTATTATTTTCATATGGACTTACTAAGCTATAACGCTTACTCCCTCCTTTCGATTTTTTTAGTGTTGACAGGTTAGCTCGGGGTTGGAGATCGTCGGAGGCAGCATCGTACTATCAAGCTATCACTTTCGAGGTATTGGTGAACCTTAAACGTATTCGAGTGGCATGTATAAGGACTTAGTTATTGATATGTGTTTTTAAGATTTGGTCAAGATGTTGGCTTATATTAGTAAATTGTATACAGCCATGAGATGTGGCTTATGATGGTCATGGCTTGTAAGCCTATTTATCCAAGTCATGTATTGATGCCTTGTGATGTGGTCATGTGATTATATTTGTTTGATATGAATGGTTAGTATTACGATATGTATGCTTGATAAATGTTTTATGACCAAAAAAAGTGGTTATAATCAGAGAATAAAAGTGTGATATGGCAATAAGTCAATAATACTTGAACATGAAATTGGTGTGGAATGACTTAGGCAAGCATGGTATAAGTGTATAAGTGACGATCAAAATGACATGTTCAATTGATTATGAATTGGTGTGCTTAGACTTGGTATAAAATGAAGGTATGATGACATATGAATAGTACAATTGAGTCTTAATGGAGGATATTTAATCATTTACTTGATGCTACATTATATGTGTCTATAATGTATTTAAGTATGTGAGGTATTAATGGTAACAAAAGGCTTGGAAAATAGCCTAAGTTCTAGCCACACGGGCGGAGACATAGCCATGTGTCTCAACCATGTGGAGGACACGGCCTAGCACACGGGCGTGTGGTCTGGCCGTGTGGTTCAATTTGTTTTGCTGACGTCATAAACAGAGAATTACATGGCCTGAGGACATGAGCGTGTCCTTGTGTCCACATGGGCGTGTGACCTTGTTTCATGAAAATTTTTCTAAGTTTTCCCAAAACTTTCCAAGGTTCTCGGTTTAGTCCCAAACCACCTTTAATGCATGTTTAGAGCCTCGGTAGCTCACGTAAGAGACATTATGCCTATGATTGAATGTTTTTAATTTAAATGAAATTTTATGGCTCTATTTTACTAAATTGTGTACTTTTAAGTGTAGTAACGCCTAGAACCTTGTCCCGGCGTCGGATACGGGTATAGGGTGTTACACCAGGTCTAGGTCAGAACCTCGTCTTTCTTGATCTATAATACCACATTATTCAATCATCACATTATTCAATTTAATCCCAAAAACACCTTATGACAAAAATTACATTTTTGCCCCTAACTTTTTAACTTTTTACATTTTAGTCCCTAGGCTCGTAAAATGATTTTCATTCGATTTCTTCATTACCCAAGCCTAGCCAAATATTCTTAGTACTCATATCAGCCCACATTTTTCATTTATTCACATTTTTACACACATTTTATGACTTTTACAAATAGGTCCCTATTTGACATTTTCATCAAAAATCAATTGGTAAATGTTGTTTATCTAACACCAAACATGCATTTTCTACAATTAAACATCAAAATACACAAATATTTAACATGGGTAAAATTTTAGACTTTCATTTTCTTTCAAATTAGTCCTTAGAATAGCTAAATCAAGTTACAACATTCACAAAAATGTAAAAATCATTAAAAACGGGACAAAGACGGACTTACAATCGAGCTTGGAAGTTGACCAAACCCTAGCTATGTCTCCCTTAGTGATTTTCGACCATGGGGGACTAAATTGGGGAAAATGACATCTTTTTATTTGCTATTTTTGTCTTTATTTACGAAATTACCAAAATGCCCTTCACTTAAAACTTTGAAATTTTATCTAACCATGTCCATTTTTGTCCAACTTAAAGTATAATGGTATAATTACCATTTAAGGACCTCCAATTTAAATTTTCATGGCAATTAGACACCTCTAGGTTCTAGAACACATATTTTGCACCTATTGCAATTTAGTCCTATTAGTCAAATTGGACACTCTATCGACAAAATTTCTTAACGAAGTTTTCACACAATCATTCAATCATATTATAGACCTTAAATAAATAATAAAATAAATATTTCTACTTTGGATTTATGGTCCCGAAACCACTATTTCAATTTGACCCTAAAACGGGATGTTACACCAACTTTGAACTCACTATAAACATGGGAAAAAAATAAATGATGTAAGCTATAAAGCTTAGTAAGCTCATATGAAATAAACTTGGTATAACCATATACACATATTTCAACAAGTGATTATGGATACAAAAATTCAAATCAACTAACAAACCTTTCAATTTCCCAAATCACAAAACTATATAACACTATTTCTTCGATTCAAAGCTAATATGGTTTATGCAAATACCTATACCATCTTGTACCAACCTCATAAGCATTCTCGTCTTTCTTTTACCTGTTGAACCATTCAGAATAGAAGTTAGATACTTAGGAAATCTCACACAATAAGTACCTATACCATGGCCTGAAGCAAAATCAAGGTAGCTTATATCTGAAGTACTGATATCATGGCCCAAAGCCAGATCAACCGATATTCATGGCTTGAAGCCAAATCGGTACAACTCGCACTCAAAGTACTATATCATGGCCCGAAGCCAACTCAATGTATCCCCTAATGACATGTCACTAGTATCCTAAACTATTCCTAAGGTTCAACCGGGATTTCAAATGCCGAATTTCTATCGAGTCAATGTCAAACTTATCTGAAGTCTCGTAATCACAACTTATATAGTATCAAAGTATTTAAAATACATTTATAATGAAATTTACCACATACGAACTTACCTCGGTTTAACAACAATGAAATTGTCGATTAATCGAGTACTTTATCTTTTCCCCAATCCAATTCCAAATTTCACTTTTCTTGATTTATATAATATCAAATTCAACTCATTTAATCATCCATCTATTCAATTTAGTCCAAAACACACTTTAAATCACATTTACATTTTTGCCCCTAATATTTCAACATTTTTACAATTTAGTCCTTGGCTCATAAAATGAAAATTCATGTAATCTTAATCATACCTAAGCTAGCCGAATTATCTTTATCTCCATAACAACCCTTAATTCTCATTATTTCATATTTCTACGACACAATTTACACATTTCTCAATTTAATCCCTGTTTTGCATTTTTCTCAAAAATCACTTAACAGAACTTGTATAATTCACATCAAACATTCATAATCTATCATCGAACATCAAAACACATGTTTATTCATCAATGGAAACATTCAAAATCTTTAACAGTTTTGCAAAATAGTCCCTGGGCTAGCTAGACCTAGTTGCAACGATCTCAAAAACATAAAAATCATTAAAAACAGGACAAAAAGGGACTTACAATTGAGCTCCAAAGTGATCAAAAGTTTCAAGCCCTAAAATGGATTTTCTTCATGCTTCATTCGACCAAAGAAGATGAATGAAACAAAATCTTTATGTTTTGTTTTAATTAATTAACTTTATTTCATAAATTACTAAATTGACCTTGGTTTAAAAATTAAAATTCACTTGTTTTATGTCCATAAATGTCCATTACCTATAACAATGGTTCAATTATAACTTAAGGAACTTTACTTTAAGGTTCTATAGCTATTAGATACTTTTAGCTAATAGAACTCCACTTTTACACTTTACGCGATTTAATCCTTTTTACTGAATTAACCAACCAAACGATAAGATTTCTTATCGAAACTTTCACACAATCACATTATTATGCTGTAGATATTAAAATAATAAGAAAATAATAATTTTGACTCTGAATTGATGGTCCCAAAACCACTATTTTGATTTGACTAAATACGAGCTGTTACAGCTAATATGTTTTATGCGCATACTTGTACCATCTCGTATCAATCTCATACACATTCTCGTATTTCATTTACCTATTAAACCATTCAAAAAAGAAGTCAAATACTCAAGAGTCTCATGCACTAAGTACCTATACTAGGCCCAAAGCCAAATCCCGAAGCCAAATCGGTATATGTCGCACCCGAAGTGCTAATATCATGGCCCAAAGCCAAATCAATGAAGCTCCTAATGACATGTCACTAGTATCCTAAACTATTCCTAAGGTTAAACCGGGATTTCGAATGATGAATTTCCATCGAATCAATGTCAAACTTATTTGAAGTCTCGTATTCACAACTTATACAATATCAAAGCATTTAAAATACACTTATAATGAAATTTATTACACATGAACTTACCTCGGTTTAAAAACGATGAAATTGGTCGATTAATCGAGTCTTTATCTTTTCCCTGATATAGATTTGAATTCTGCTTTTCTTGACAAAATATATTAAAAATTAACTCATTTAATAATCTCTCTATTCAATTTAGTCCAAAGCATACTTTAAAGCACATTTATACTTTTTCCCCTAATATTTCACATTTTTCACAATTTAGTCCTTATTTCATAAAATCAAAAATTAATGAAATTCAAATTAAACCCATGCTATTATGCCCCTATCAGCCCATATTTTTCATCTATTTCACATTTTAACCACAAAGTTTCAATATTTCTCAATTTAATCCCTATGTTGCATTTTCACTAAAAATCACTTAACAAAACTTGTATAATTCATAACAAATATTCATAATCTATCATCAAACATCAAAACACACATGTATTCATCAATGGCATCATTCAAAATCTTTAACAATTTTGCAACATAGTCCTGGGCTAGCTAGACCTAGTTGCAATGATCTCAAAAACGTAAAAATCATTAAAAACGAAAAAAAGGGACTTACAATTGAGTATCAAAGTAACCAAAAATTTCAAGCCCTAAAATGGCTTTTCTCCATGTTTCATTCGGCCAAGGAAGATGATAATAAGAATAATTATTGTTTTGTTTTATTTGATTAACCTTATTTGAAAAATTACTAAACTAACCTTAATGATAAAACATTTATATCATCCATTTCATGTCCATTAATGTCCACTTACTTTAATAATGGTCCAATTACAACATAAGGACCTTAAATTTATGGTTCTATAGCTATTGAATACCTTTAACTAAAAAAACAATACTTTTTCACTTTACGCGATTTAGTCTTTTTTTATCCAATTGACCAATCAAATGATAATTTTTTTAAACAAAACTTTCACACAATAATATTTTCATGCTGTAAACATTAAAATAATAATAATATAATTATTTTGATATAGGATTTGTGGTCTCAAAACTATTGTTCTGAGTTGATCAAAAATGGGATGTTACACATCAGAACACCTTTTTTATTGCCGTCCATGCATGTATCTATAAACAATTAAATTCAGCCAATTCAATCTTAAGGACGAATTAAATTCAACAGCTAGGACAACTTAAATTTGACTAAGACAAGTTAATTCCATCTTGCAATTAATTTGTCTTAAGTTAAGACACATTAAAATGACTATTTAATTTGTATTAAACAAGACATATTAAAACCTTAATTAAAATGTCTGGATTATGACACATTTAAACACATTAAAATTTTGACATAATTAATAATTTAACTAAATAAACTAACTTAGCTAAAATCTAATTAATATTTATTTCAACAAAATAGTGCGCAAGCTAAAACGAGCTCAATGAGCTAGGAATGAGCTGGATGAGCTTGAAGAAGGTTGCAAGGCATGCTTGGATTTCTTGTCCACGAGCGTTCGATAAGGCCCACGACAGTTTCACCCTAAACTCGATCAACTAAGGCCACAATAGCATCTTTGAATTTTTTAGCTTGAGCTTGGGTTATCAGCCCTATTGGTAGCTCAATTGGATCCATGTCAGCTCTCGGTGAATCTTGGGTATTGGCCATTAACAGCATACTCAAGTTCTTCCTCCTCGTTGGTGGTTGCGCTGGGTTCTTCTTCTTTTTCATCCTCTGACTCGATTTCACCATTGACCCTCACAACCATATTGGTTAGGGCATTGGCTGGCGATATGCCCCCTTCCTAGGCATTTGAAACACTTTATGTCCCTTGAACAGTTTGGAAAGGATTTGTTCTTGCCTTTGCTAGAATCGCTACTAGACTTTTTAGGCTTCACAAGCACCACTTGTTATTTCACACGACTTGGTAGATCTTTCTTACCGATGCCTTGACCCCATTTTGAAGTGGCATTAGGGTTGGAATAGGCTCGAACAGAGTCTTTTCTCTTTAGTTGCATCTCCACCTTAATAGCCATATGCAACATGTCGACTACTTCAACATCATGCTAAAGCTCCACCACATTGGCTATGTCATAGTTAATATGGTTAAAAATTTTGCCATGGTCGCCTCTCGATCTTCTTCAATATCAGCATGTATCATGACAATCTCCATCTCTTTGAAATAATCCTCCATGTTGCAGTTACCTTGCATAAAGTTTTGATGCTTTTGGTATAATTCTCGATGGTAGTAAGAGGGAATAAATCTCTTACACATTACAACCTTTATCTCGGCCCAAGTGGCTATAAGACGTTCACTGTTCCTTCTCCGACTCATGGTTAGTTGATCCCACCATATCATGGCATAATCAGTGAACTCGACCGTTGCTAGCTTTACTTTCTTGCTCTCTGAGTGATTGTGACACTCAAAAACCAACTCTATCTTCTTATTCCATTTAAGGCACGCCTCCGGGTCAGATTTACCTTGAAAAGGTGGAATGGACAACTTGATGTTCTTTAAATCATCGTCAACACGTTCTTATTCTCTAGGGCCTCTATTTATTTGACCTCATCGTCTTTCACTTTGATTCGACCCTTGTTCGCTCTCCACGTCACTAGGATCATCGAAGTGTTTGGATTGAACCTTGGTCGGCCTCGCTCCCTTATTGGACTTTGGGAAGTTCTTACGCGCTGTACGCGCTCTTCAAATTGATCCATTCACTCTTGTATGGGCTCTAATTTACTTTGGAGCATTCGTCCCAACTCTCAGATGAGTGCTTGTTACACCAAATCTGGTACTCCTCCACCAACCGTAACATTTCTAATAGGACGTAGGCCTCCACCTTTCGCTGCTTTTCTCTCTAGGCTTCGGGACATGATATTTAATCCTCACCACAAAGCCTCACAGTACACTCACAAAGAAAAGAGATAGATGACTCTCCACTAGTATTTGCACTTAATATATTGGCCTTTTTCAACACTCTAATAAGCTCACCACTTTCGTGCCTTTTTCCGCTCAATTCTTTTCTCTAAGTTTGTAAAGGACTCGTTTAAACTTACAACAAGCTTAGTGGGTCGGCTTCAAAGGGTTTACAAGGATAGGAAGTAGATTTTGGGTATAGTAGGCTGAAAGAAAATAAAATGTATTGAAGTGTGGTGAAAATCGGATTGAAGAGGGAATTTTGAAATTTAGGCAACACGATCTTTCAAAACTAGCTTCTTTTTATTTTTTCATAATTTTGAAACCTTTTTATATATATATATCAAATTTGTATTCAAAATATACTATATACTTTTTTTATAAGAATTTTTTTGAATTTTTTTAAAAACTTATTAGGGATTGCTAGAACGTCTGTACTCCTCGATTTTGGCTAGCTCTGATACCAAATGATGCGATCTTGCGCTTATTGTTGATTTTGAGTCATGAATGTGCCTGATCGTAAAATTGAGAAGTATTGTTCCTCTTAGAGTTAAGATGAAATTGGGCTAAGTGAAAGGGAATTAAGCAAAAGGGTTCAAAAGGGTTTCGATATATGGAGTTTAGGGTTCGGCTTAATAAAGTAATTAAAGTGATTTTATGTAACACTCTGAATTTGGGCCTAGAAGTTTTGGGCCTTGAGCATGGGAGCGGTTGAAGGCAGCTTATAATATTTTGTTGTGCATGTAAATTTCGTTAATGAAGGCTTGTTTTAGTGGTTAAGTGTGCTGAGAAGTGTTGGAGAAGTCCTGGGTTCAAATCTAGACTCTAGCAAAAATTTTGGTTTAAGGTGAATCAAACCCTAGGTGTAGTAGGTAGGCCTTAAGAATATTGTTTGGGGTAATTGTGCCATAAAAAAGAGTGGTGTAGTGGCAAGGTGGCGCCACTTAGGGGACAAGAAAGTGACGCCATAGAGGAAGCAAGGGGTTCAAGGTTCAAGTCTTGGCTCTTGCAATATATTTTGGTTTTTCTTTTCAATAAATCTGGAAGCAAGTAGGTGCGCTTTAAAGTTTAATGTGTTGGATTTATGACACAAATGAGTTGATGGCCTAGTGGTGGTGGCGTGAGTTGGCATGTGAGAGGACTTTGGTTCGAATCCCTTGGCACGCAAAGGTTGATTATTTTACTATGTTGGGACGGCAAAAGTTGGTGTTGGTTTTAAACTCTGGTGATGGAGGGATCCCACATCGGGAAGCTAACATAAGAGTGGATACGAAGCTAGCTTTAAATAGAGAGAACCATGAGGAGAGTAAAGGTACCTTTCTTGGCTGATCCCTTTCGCTTTATGGCATGCTCGTTTGGGTTGGGCGTCGACTAAGAGTGCTCAGAGTGCGGATTAACTCTAGTCTCCTATCAGGTGTGTATCTCTCACTACTCTAGCCGTAGGATGGCTACTTCGGGCCACGATGGGTCGAAAGGGGCCATGTGGGCCCAATGGGCCTATGAGCCCAATTGGATAAGTTGTTTGATTGTATAGTAAATATTGGACTAGGCTAGGTGAATCTCATATCTGTGGCTAGATTTGGGCTAAAAGGGCCACACGAGCGTGTGGGCCCATTTGGGCTAAGAATGGGCTTTAGGTCCATTCATATTGTTATCCCTATTTAGAATACTTTAGTTTACCAAATCACCAAAAATACCCCTAGTTTGTAAAATTACCAAAGTACCCCGGTTTATAAAATTATCGAAATACCATCGATTGTAAAATTATTGAAATACCCTCGATTTGTAAAATTACCGAAATACCCTTAATTTGCAAAATTACTGAAATACCCTCGATTTGCAAAATTACTGAAATACCCTCGACTTGTAAAATTACCAAAGTACCCCCGGTTTATAAAATTACTGAAATACCGTTAATTGTAAAATTACTGAAATACCCTCGATTTATAAAATTACCAAAATACCCTTGTAGGGTAGAAATACTGAAATATCCCTATAGGGTAGAATTATTGAAATAGCCCTGTAGGGTAGAATTACTGAAATACCCCTATAGGGTAGAATTATCGAAACACCCCTGTAGGGTAGAATTACTGAAATACTGCTAAAGGGTAGAATTACCGAAATACCGTTGTAGGGTAGAAATACTAAAATACCCCTATAGGTTAGAATTACCGAGATACCCTTGTGGGGTAAAATTACCATTTTGCCCCTAGGGTGTTAAATGACTATTTTACCCTAGTGCGTAAATGACCAACTTGTGTGATGATTGAGTTAGTTGACGTGGATTTATGTTAGTTATCGTTAATTCATAAGTCTAATGTGTTAGTGATCGATTGTAGGATTATTGCGTGGGAGATATCGTCATCAATCATCATCAACCAGGTGTGTAAACGACACCCTCCCTTAGACTGAATCGGTAAAAGCTGAAATACCGAAACGTTGGTATTTTGTGAACTCGCGAGCGTGCGAGCGCTCGTGAGACAGTTGTTAATGAATATGGTGCATTTGGATGATTAGATTGCAGAGTGTACATTTTCGTGCACAACGTTATTTTTGGGCTTAATAGGCCGAAAACGGGCCAATGGGCCAACGAGCCCACTTTGGTAAAAAGATGAGGTAAGTACTTCTGATTACTTGGTAAATGTTAGAATGAGCATGAAACCTTAGCAATAGGCAATAATTACTGAAATACCCTTATGCATGCAAAATTACGATTTTACCCCTAAGGTTATATTTTTTTCTAAAAAGCATGATGTTCTGTTTCTGTATACGCATGCCATGACATATTATTTCTGTTGCATGGGACATGGGTTTATATTGATGGAGGAAGTGTTCTGGCAGCCTCGCTATAATCTGGTGGCCTCACCACATATATCTGTTCTGGTGACTTCGTCACAATATCTGGCAGCCTCGCTACAATCTGGTGGCTTCGCCACATATATATATCTGTTCTAGTGGCCTAGCCACAATATCTGTATCTGGTGACTTCGTCACAATATCTGGCAACCTTGCTGTAATTTCTGTGGTGTGTAGCGGTTGGGTGAGTCGAGTAGTCTCCCTACATGGTGTAAGGCTGGTACGGGGGTGTTGTGGATGTCTCTGGGTTGGGATTTCTGCATTCATGATATATTTGTTCTGTATCTGCTATGGGCCTATGGGTTTCATTATGATTTCTGTACTGGGCCAAGGCCCAGATAAGTCTGACTTTGAGGTTTGATCTGTTTTGGGCTATGGTTGGGTTATGTTACACACTGAGTTTTTGTTAACTCACCCCGTTTATTAACCTTTCAGGTAATTTCCAGCCTTAGACAGATCGGAGCAGCGAGGGGCTCGAAGGAAGCCACACACACTGTTTATGTTACAGTTTTGATTATTACTTTTAAATGTTTTTATGTGGGTTGAAGTGAAGCCGTTGTAATTCTATAGATTTCAAATTTGGAATTTTATTTATTGTTCTTATAATTGCTAGTATCAGAACATGGTTTTCCAAAGCAACTACTGTTGTTCAAAACATCACGTATCCGCAATTGTTTTTAAATTAAGCTTCCGCAACTACCAAGATTTTTACAAAGTTGTTAAGAATGTTATTCAGCTGAGGTTTTCTCACAAGGTTTAAAAAGGGTATAAGTTTTTAATTATTAACAAGTGTTTTTAATGGAAACATGGTTTTCGAAAAACACTTCAATGTGACACGCCAGATTCGAGCCAAAATTCCAGGCCTGGTTTGGGTGTTACATTTTATGTTAATAGTTAAGGCGGAATAGATTGAGCTTAAGGCCAAGAAAGAACCAATACTATAGATGAGTATTGACCCGAATCTTATAGGACACTTACGATGAATGGATGATAGAAATAAGACCTTGACCCGCTATTTATTTAGAGATAGGAACCAAAGGTATCGGGGTTGGACGCCACACTCAAAGAGTGATAAGTTCACAAGAAACAAGGTAGATGCCACTAGCAAGGCTAGATAAGTCAGCTTGAGTCTTAAACGAACAATGAGAGTTGAATAAACTCACAAAAGTTAGATTAAACATAAAAGGTGTCAAAAGTCTGATTTACATCAAATGAGCTTCATATTTATAGCTCAAACAGTAGCTAGCCGAATGGACACTAGGTAACTTAAATGGACAGCTTCAATTTAGCTTAATTGAGCTAAAACTTCTTAGTACCTTCTTTAAAACGTCCCTTGTAGTCTTCTAGGTAGCTTAACTTTAATTGAAGTGAAAATGGAGTTGTATCTAGCTGAATACAATCGACCAAAGGTGTGAACAACCTTTAAGGAGTTGCCTTGAAGAACCGAATGGTCTTGAGCCTTGATTGTAACTGTCCGGTTTAGACCTTAGTCGAAATAGTGGTTTCAAGACCACAAATTCGAGTGAAAAAATATTTTAATATTATTTTCTGTGCTTATTGTATTTGAATTAGTATGTGTGAAAATTTTGTATGAAAATTTGATCATTTGTGTGCTTAATTTGATAAAAGGACCTAATCGCATAAAATGTAAAAGTGGCCGTCTATTTGTTAAAGTGCTTAATTGTTATGTTTCTTTAATTGTGAGGTCCTTATGATGCAATTAGACCATTGAATTAATGGATGGACATATATGCCTATAGTTAGTGGAATTTTGATATTAATTCGTTAAGGGTAATAATGTCATTTTGTAATTTAAGTTAAATTAAATAAAAAAAGGTTAAAATTCATTTAGTTCATCCATCTTCCACAAAAAATAGAAAGAAAAAATAGTGTTTAAGTGTTTGAAGCACTCGACCATGGTCCAAGCTTGATTCAAGGTTCATTTTTGTTCGATTTTTGATAATTTCTACGTTTTTGTGATCGTTGCTTTGTGTTTTACTAAGCCCATGTTTCAATTTCTTATTTTGTTGATGATTTTGAGTTATGCCATTGATGAAACTATGAGTTTTATGAAGTTTTATGATAGTATATGGAAGCTTGATGTTGGGTTAACATGTTTTATCTTTGAATTTTTGATGAATTTGAGTAATTTGGAGTAAATTGTAAAAAGGAAATTTTGAGGGAATTAAATGTGAAATAAATGAAATATGTGGGCTTATATGAGCACTAAGAATATTCGGCCAAGCATTTATCTAAAGAAAATTGGTGTATTTTGTGATCTTATGAATTAGGGACTAAAATGTGAAAATGTGAAAATGTGAAAATGTGAGGGATAATTTGTAAAATGCCCTAACTATGTTTTTTTGGATTGATTTGAATGATTTGGTGAATAAAAGAGTTAAATTTGAATTTATATAGAGAAAGAACTAAAGAAAACGAAATTAGATCGGGGAAAGTTGAAAGTCGTAGAGTAGCTGATTCTGTCTATCCAAATTCATACAAGGTAAGTCTATATACAAATAAATGTATGGTTTATTTATGCTTATAGGCTATTGAAAAATGATGAATGGCTTTATGTCTTGAATATGAGATATCCGAGAAAGTATCGACAAAGTTACGATGTTTGAAAAGCCTCGTACAAACCCTAGGAATAGTTAGGATACATATGTCATGACATAGGATCTGATATGTGTTCTCATGTAAGACCACGTCTGGGACGTTGGTATCGACTTATGATTTACGTGTAAGACCATGTCCCTTTCTAATGCATGTTTAGGGTCTCGATGACCCATACAAGGGACTCTAAGGTAATGTTTGATTATGATTGTGGATGATGTTTATGAATTGTTTGTAAAATATTCTGATTCGTCTGGTAACGCCTTTAACCTTAGTCCAGCGACGGATACGGGTTAAGGGTGTTACATTAATGGTTAGCTTGGGCACTTCAATAGTCTTGTAAATGATTCAATCGAATAGGAGCAGCCCTTGGAGTGTGAAAGCTAATAGCCAAATGGCCTTGTATGTGAAAGGAACCTCTAGCTGATTGGAACAAATGTGAAAACACTTGTGGCTGTTGACATACACGATAGGGCAGCTTGGGAAGAGAAAACATCATCTCACTTTTGGCTCTTGCAATGACTGAATAGTTGCTTGGGAAATGGAAACCATCAACACACCTTTTTAATTTTCGTCCATGCATGTATCTACAAACAGTTAAATTCAGCTAAGTCAATCTTAAGGACAAATTAAATTCGACAGCTAGGACAACTTAAATTCAACTAAGACAAATTAACTCCAACTTGTAATTAATTTGTCTTAAGCTAAGACACATTAAAACTTTAATTAAAATGTCCAGATTATGACACATTTAAACACATTAAAATTTTGACATAATTATTAATTTAACTAAATAAACTAACTTAGCTAAAACCCAATAATATTTATTTCAGCAAAATAATACGCAAGCTAAAACGAGCTCAATGAGCTAGGAATGAGCTAGATGAGCTTGAAAAAGGTTACAAGGCATGCTTGGCTTGCTTGTCCATGAGCGTTCGATAAGGCCCGCAACAGTTTCACCCTAAACTCGACCTGTAAGAGTATGCCCAAAGATTAATCATGAGATGGTTGTAATAACATACTTGATTTACCATGTTTATTAATATAAGGCGTTGCCATTATTATTTCAGTTTCTTTTCTGTGTGTATAAATAAACTGTTTTATAATAATGTCTTGAGAATAATATGATTATTCTTAAAAGGTCCTTAGTCAAGTATTATTGTTGACTAGGGCAACAATAATGCATTAATACTAACATGTAGTTGATTGATGATAAAGAGTTGTCATTGATATGGAGTGTCAGAATCAATCAATGAATATGTGTGCTAGAGAACAACATATTGGACTGACCCGCTATGAGTATGTTTCTTGGATTATTATGTAATTGTCACAACATTACTCATAATGATTAATATGTATATGATCCTCAGACTTGAGATCATCATTATCCCAACATCGTGAGTTGTATATTTTGATATAGTTTGACTAAAAACATTATTTCAATTTCTTGTTTAGACAAAATTGGTTTTGAGATAATTATTAAGAATAATTGTTCTTCCTTTTATCTCAATAATGTTTTCTATGGTTCGGCACAATTGATTAATGGCCTCTATATTTTAGATCAAATGAATCCCATTTACAACATAAATACTAAAAGATCTAAAATAAATTACTCAAATCAAACTTATCTTTGGCATTGTCGTTTGGGCCACATAAGTGAGAAACACATTTCCAAACTCCATAAAGATGGTCTCTTGGATTCATTTGTTTTTGAACAATTTGAAGTATTTAAATCTTGCTTATTGGTAAAAATGACTAAATCTCCTTTTACTGGTAAAAGTGAAAGAGCTAGTGATTTATTGGGCTTAATACATTCTGATGTATGTGGACCAATAAGTACAAAGGCCAGAGGTGGATTTCACTACTTCACTACTTTCACTGATGATTTTAGTAGATATGGGTATGTTTATCTCATGCACCATAAGTCCGAGGCCCTTGAAAAGTTCAAGGAATTCAAAAATGAAGTACAAAATCAACTAGGCAAAACTATGAAGACACTTTGATCTGATCGAGGTGGAGAGTATTTGAGCCTAGAGTTTGATGATCTTTTGAAGGAATGAGGAATTGTCTCACAACTTACTCCTCCTGGTACTCCTCAATGGAATAGAGTTTCTAAGAGAAGAAATCGAACTCTGTTAGACATGGTTCGATCCATGATGAGTCTTGCTGATCTACCGACTTCTTTTTGGGGACATGCACTTGAAACAACTACTTTCACACTAAATCGTGTTCCATCTAAATCGGTTCAAAAGACGCCATATGAGATGTGGACTGGGAAACATCCCAGTATGTCTTTTATGAAAACTTGGGGTTCCGAAGCTTATGTTAAACGTCAGACGTCTTCTAAGCTTGAACCTAAATCTAAAAGGTGTATTTTTGTAGGGTATCTGAAAGAAACCAAAGGATATTATTTCTTTAATCCCACTGAGAACAAAATGTTTGTTGCTCGGACTGGTGTCTTCCTAGAGAAAGAATTTGTTTCTAGAAAAGGAAGTGGGAGAAAGATTGAACTTGAAGAAATTTGAGAATCACAAGATACCACTGAACCAGAGATAGAACAATAGCAAATTCCACAAGAAATTGAGGAACAAGTAACTGCTGTAGAAACACAACCACCGCGCAGATCTTTAAGAGAATGCCATACACCTGAGAGATATGGATTTCTCATTACAATGCATGGTGATGTTCTTCTTATAGATCAAGATGAGCCTAGAACTTATCAAGAAGTGGTGACAGGCCCAGACTTTGAGAAATGGCTTGAGGCTATGAGATCTGAGATGGATTCCATGTATGAAAACCAAGTATGGACTTTGATTGACCCACCCGAAGGGGTTAAACCCATAGGGTGCAAATGGGTTTTCAAAAAGAAAATCGACATGGATTGTAATGTACAAACATACAAGAGGCGATTAGTCACTAAAGGTTTTTGACAAATTCATGGTGTTGACTATGATGAAACTTTTTCTCCTGTAGCTATGTTTCAATCCATCAGGATCTTGCTCGCCATAGCTGTATTTCATGATTATGAAATTTGGCAGATGGATGTCAAAATAACTTTCCTTAGTGGGAAACTTGAAGAGGATGTGTACATGACACAACCTAAAGGTTTTTTCAATCCAAAGGATGCTAGAAAGATATGTAAGCTACAAAGATCCATTTATGGATTAAAGCAAGCTTCCCGAAGTTGGAATCTTCGTTTTAACGATGCAATCAAAGAGTTTGGTTTTATCAAAAATGAAAATGAGCCATGTGTTTACAAGATAGTTAGTGGGAGCACTATCACATTCTTGGTACTGTATGTGGATGACATACTTATCATGGGAAATGACATACCTACCTTGTAGTCTATTAAGACTTAGTTAGGAAGTTGTTTTTCTATGAAGGACTTGGGCGAAGCCACTTACATATTAGGAGTCAAGATCTATAGAGATAGATCAAGACGACTACTAGGTCTAAGCCAAAATACATACATAGATAATGTATTGAAAAGGTTCAACATGGAAGAATCTAATAGAGGACTCCTACCTATGAGACATGGTATTTCACTCTCGAAGGAAATTTGTCCTTCAACTCCATAAGAGAGAGAATGTATGAGTAAAATTCCATATGGTTCTTCTGTTGGATCTATCATGTATGCCATGTTATGTACCCGTCCAGATGTCTTATATGCCTTAAGTATGACGAGAAGGTGCCAAGTAGATCCCGGTGAAGGTCACTGGACCACAGTCAAGAATATCCTTAAGTAATTGAGAAGAACTAAGGATACGTTTCTAATATATGGAGGTGAGGAAGAGTTAAGTGTAAAAGGTTACACTGATGCCAGCTTCCAAACTGACAAGGATGATTCTCGATCGCAATCAGGTTTTGTGTTTTGCCTTAATGGTGGTGCTGTGAGCTGGAAGAGTTCAAAGCAAAGTACAGTAGCCGATTCTATAATAGAGGCCGAGTATATTACAACCAGTGAGGTAGCAAAAGAAGCAATTTGGATCAAGAATTTCATCACTGGACTAGGGGTTGTGCCTAGCATATCAGATGCTATAGAACTCTGATGTGATAACAATGGAGCCATTGCACAAGCTAAAGAACCCAGATCTCACCAGCGATCCAAACATATACTTAGGCGCTACCATCTTATTCGAGTGATTATCGATCGAGGGGATGTAGAGATATGCAGAGTACCTACAGATGATAACATTGCTGATCCCCTAACCAAGTCTCTAACACAGCAGAAGCATGATCGTCACACTAAGTCACTTGGTATTAGATATATGAATGATTGGTCTTAGTGCTAGTGGGAGATTGTAAAAGTATGCCCAAAGATCAATCATGAGATGGTTATAATAACATACTTGATTTACCATGTTTATTAATATAAGGTGTTGCCATTATTATTTCAGTTTCTTTTCTGTGTGTATAAATAAATTGTTTTATAATAATGTCCTGAGAATAATATGATTATTCTTAAAAGGTCCTTAGTCAAGTATTATTGTTGACTAGGACAACAATAATGCATTAAGACTAAACAATAATGCATTAAGACTAACATGTAGTTGATTGATGATAAAGAGTTGTCATTGATATGAAGTGTCAAAATCAATGCATGAATATGTGTGTTAGAGAACAACATATTGGACTGACCCGCTATGAGTATGTTTCTTGGATTGTTATGTAATTGTCACAACATTACTCATAGTGATTAATATGTATATGATCCTCAGACTTGAGATCATCATTATCCCAACATCGTGAGTTGTATATTTTGATACAGTCAAACGTACACCATAACTGGTTGATTTATAAAGGCTGATGTTGGATATACCACAATCTATGTAGAGGGATATGGTTGATCAATATACAATAAGTCCCTCCTATATAATAGGAGTAATATCTTAGGCCACTTGATTGAGTGAGCCTAGATATGCATGGCCATGCTCAAATAAGTTGATATGAGATGTCATACTTGTTTGTGTATCATAGTCTACTCAAGGTATCAAGAAACATGGGATGGACTATGCAAGTGTGACTATTCCATGACTTGTGTCCATTCCATAGATAAAGGACTTAAGGATTAATGCATAAAAGATTAATCACAAAAGGTTATGTCGAATCATGACTTCTTGTAACTTAGGTAGCAATGATGCATTGCTAGATGCCACTCATTGTTTGTAACATTAGAATCGTTCTAGTATTACTGCTAATATTACAAGAACCTACAGGGTCACACCCTATGGTTGAAATAAATGGAATAAAACGTAGTTGGTATTGTGTTTGGTTGTCACATGAATTAAATTAATTATAGAATTAATTTAATTAGGCAATCAAATATCGAACATATTATATGTACAAGGATGTTGTATACATAAGGAGAACATAATTCTATTAATATATGAATCTGGTCCGTATATAAATTTAAATAAATATAGTTTACCGAAATCTTTATTATAATTAATGTAATTATAATTTTCGGTTAAAACATTATTATATTTATTTATTTTAATTATGATTATTATGTTCGGATTAAAATTTAATTCGATATATACATACCAATTATAAAGGGAGTTATATTTAGAAAGGGAGAAAAACCCTAAAAAGTGAATATATAGATAAAAACCCCAAGCAACCGTCAAGCAAAATATCTCTGAAAATAGTTTTTGCGGACTTCTTCCATTCTTTATCAACTGGGTGGATTGCATAGAGGTCGGGATCATAAGGATTACGGCTTGGATTCGAGATCAAAATAGTATTCTCATTGCCGAGGCTTCACTGTCTACTCAGATCAAAATTTTGGTAATTTCAAAACTTTTTCACCCCGATTTGTTCCTCGCACATGGATCCATGGTTTGGATCGCCGGAATGTATATATATATTTTTTTCCGCTGTGCCATGGGGGTACCGGCTTTCCAACACCTATATCTATTGTTTCGGATAGAGATCCGAGGTTTACATTACGGTTTTGGAAGAAACTGCAAGATACGGTAGGTACAAAATTACATTTCAATACTACTTTTCATCCGCAAATAGATGGCCAGTCTGAGCGAATCATTCAGATACTTGAGGATATGTTGAGAAGTTGCATTCTCGAGTTTGAAGGTACGTGGGAACGATACCTACCTCTGATTGAATTTGCATATAATAATAGCTTTCAATCAAGCATCAAAATGGCACCGTATGAGGATTTGTATGGTTGTAAATGTCGTACACCTTTGTATTGGACTGAGCTTAGTGAGAACAAGATACACGGGGTTGACTTGATCAGGGAAACTGAGCAGAAAGTGAAAGTGATCCGTGAAAGTCTAAAAGCAGCATCAGATCGTCAGAAATCATATGCAGACTTGAAACGTAAGGATATAGAGTTTTAGATCGGAGATAAAGTGTTCTTGAAAGTCTCACCATGGAAGAAGACACTCAGATTTGGTCACAAAGGCAAATTAAGTCCGAGGTTTATTGGGCCGTATGAGGTAATAGAACGCATCAGACCGATTGCTTACAGATTGTTGTTGCCACTTGAGTTAGAAAAGATCCACAATGTATTCCATGTCTCGATGCTTTGTAGATATCGATTTGACCCTTCGCATGTGATTAGCCCATCTGAGGTTGAGATTAAGCCCAACAAGACGTATGAGTAAGAACCAATTTGTATTCTGGCTCACGAGATTAAAGAGTTACGAAATAAGAAGATTCCCTTAGTTAAAGTATTGTGGCATAAACACGGTGTCGAGGAAGCAACGTGGGAACTAGAGGATGCAATGAGAGAATGCTATCGAACTTACTCACTGGTAAGATTTTCGGGGACGAAAATCCCTAAGGCAGGGAGAGTTGTAACAACCCGATTGAGACTCTAATCAGAACAGTGGTTTCGGGACCATGAATCTGAGTCAAAAAAATTACAAATTATTTTATGTGTTTATTTTGTGTGAATTTATATATGTGAAATTTTCGTGATTTAATTTGGTTGTTTGAGTGTTCGATTAAATAAAAAGACTTAATCGCGTAAAATGAAAATTAGGTGGTAAATTGTTTAAGGGCCGAATTATTAGTGGTTTTCTAAGCTGGAGTGTTTGTGTTGTAATTACTCCATTTGCATGTTTTTTTGGATGGTAATAGCCATATATATTATGATTTTATTATTATTTCATAAAGGTTAAAATTGTAAATGGAATAATATGTATAATATAATATATCTTATAATAACATAATTAAAAACCATGTTTTATATTTCTTCACTATTGCCGAAACATAAACAAGAAAGAAAAGATAAAAGAAATCTAGGGTTCGGCCTTGTTCAAGCTAGATTAAGGTATGTGTTCAACTCGATTTTTGATAATTTTTATGTTTTTGAGATCGTTGCTTCGAGTATTACAAAACCCATTCTTTAATTTTTTATATTGATGAATATTTTGAGTTGTGCCATTGTTGATAGCTTGTGATTTTTGTTGTTTGATGATGAAAAATGAAAGATATGCTTTAGATTAACATGTTTTGTATTGGAGTTTTTGATGATTTTGAGTAATTAGGACTAAATTGCAAAAATAATAATGAGGGACTAAAATGTGAAATAAATGAAATATATGAACTTGTATGGTAATGGGTAAGATTTGGCCAAACATGAGTACTTTGAAATTTTGTATATTTTGTGTTTTGTGCAATAGGGACTAAATTGTAAAAATTGTAAATGTCAGGGGTAAAATGGTAATTTTCCCATTTATGTGTTTTTGGACTAAATTGAATGAAAATATATTTTAATGAGCTTAATTTGAATATGTTTAGATCAAGAACCAAAGAAATCGGATTTGCACTGGGGAAAAACGAAAGTTGTCGACTAGCAGCCCCGTCTTGTTTTACTACGTCCAAGGTAAGTTTAGAAGAAAATAGATGTACTTAGTTTTAAATAAACACAAAATATATATGCTAAAATGAAATTTATGATCTTATTTAAGCTATAGTCAAATATGTTAAAGCTTAGTTACTATGTTTTCGAATTGGTTTCGATCGAGTTATGAAGTCCGGAAGCCCCGTATGAACCTTAGGATTAGTTAGGATACATATGTCATGACATAGGATTCTGATTTATGTGTGCGAGTAAGACCCTGGCACCGGTATGTGATTCCGATATGTGTTTACGAGTAAGTTCCTGTCTAGGATAGTGGCATCGATATGTGATTACATGTAAGACCACGTCTGGGACGTTGGCATTGTACAAATTTTGTGATTATCTGAGTGTCCTATCCAATTCCAAATGGTTCATCGAGCAAAGGTAAATCATTATCGAATGTGTAAATAAGCTAAAAAGCCAAGTATGGTTAGCTTATTATCTATTGGTAATAAGGTATGTGTGAGACTTGAAAGTTGATAAGTTTTATGTGATGTAAAGAATAAATATGTACATGACATTATAATTGGATTCTTGAGCTTATGTGAATAAGTATATGTGTGTTTGATTGTATAATGATGTTATAACTTAGAAATTTGATTGACATTCGTTTAATATGAGTGTGAGAGCATTCGGCCAGGGTAGTATTGTGCATGAAAATATAATTATTTATCTCACTTACAAGTTCAGGATTAAGTTTAGTAATGTTAATATTATTCGGTTTAGCTTTAAACGAATCGATTATATCTTGGAATTGTTTATTTGTTTTTGACTTACTAAGCTATAATAGCTTACTCTGTGTGTGTTCTTATTTACTTTGTTTTATAGATTTTCAATCAAGTTACAAGCTCGGGGATTGTCAGCAAGGCTCATCACACTATCTACCATTTTGGTACCTTTATAAATGAAACTCGAATTATGGCATGTATAGGCTAGTTTATGTCTTGAAATGTTGGATTTAATTTTGGTTGTGTATAATTTGAGCCATGCGAAAATGGCTAAGTTTTCATGTTTGATTTCGGTATGTTTGCTTATGATCTGAGTTCATTTCGGTTTTAATGTTACATGCTATAAAAGAATGATGGTTGTGATAGGTGTTATATATTTCAAAAATAGTATGATAATGGTTGGGTCTTTGGAGGTGGTTGATGAAATGATTATGGTTTATATATCTTTCCATAACATGCTTAGTTGGTTCGGCTATTGCTATGTATAGATGATATAAATATGAAATTGGTTGTTATGATAATATAAGCATTAAATTGTGAATCGGTATTAAATGTTGTATGGCTAAGTTCGAATGTGGTAAGGGTTTCAAGAGATATGTTTTGCCTTGTGAATGGTTTACTAAATCAGTTTAATGTTGGAGTGAAATAATTATGTTATGTATATATGAATAGGTCAGGGATATTAATGTAATGAATTAGGTAAGTAGAAACAAGTTAAATTAGCTTTTATAAATTAGTAGTTATGTTGTGTGTATGATTCAGAAAATGTATTATTATTATTATGTTGACATATGTACGTTTATAAAATCATGGTACAAAGGTGGTATTAATTATTTGTGGTTAAAAATAGGTTTATAGATCTGATTTACAAATATGATATTTGTGCCATTTTAATTGAGGCATGCAATTTGGATGTTAGGCATGGTTCATTAGTGTACATTAATTAACAAAGTTGGAAGTGAACAATTGTCAAAGCTTAATTATTAAACATATTTATGTTCGGCTAAATGCATGGAAAAATGACCAAATGAATAGTGAATTATGCTTTATTAAATCATGAAATTATAAGAATTTTTTTATGTGATATACATGTGTTCAGCTGGTTATAGTTAAATGTTATGTAATATGATAGCTAGTTCCTAAACCATGATTATAAGTTGATTAAACAGATAGTAATGTATAAGTGTCGAATATGATTTTATTAAATTGAAATAACTAAGTGAACTTTGTCATATGAGTACTATTATTGTATGAATCTATTACGCGGTTAAATTGTAATATGGTCCGTAAGTTTAATAAAAACTTATTGCACAATAATGTTATAATCTGCTATATGGTAATAATAATTAAATTGATTATTTATATTAATATTCGGTTGTTTTAAAAGTTCGTGCAAGTGTATAGAAATGATTATTCATAGTTTGTGGCTTATCTGGTTATACCCCATAACCCCACTCCGGCGACGGATACGGTTTAAGGGTGTTACAACATGTTTATCAGTTGTAAAACACACAAAGATTTCTGACTCAGAACATCAGAGACTATAATAGTTTTCCCAGGGTGATAATCTATCACTTACTCACAATCTTTCAACAGTTCAAGCCATCTTTACTGTCTCAAATTCAGATCTTTTAGAAACATCAAATATTTTAAACTCTTGTAGTCTTCAAAAGGTTACATTACTCACCAAAAAATTAATGTCACTAACTATTCAACACAAATACAATTTCAACCATCTCTAATTCTCATGTCGAATAACTCTTTACCCGATGCAGGCTAAACTAGAACTGATGCTTCAGTTAACAATGTCTTCAACTATTTACCACTTTATTACTAAATATCATATCATGTAGACTTCACAAGTGCGATCTAAAAGAACATTTCTCAATAAAACCGTTCTGATGGATATAATTCCATATCATGTCTTCTAGAATATGAATCATGCATTCTGAATATTCATCTATTTACCCGTGAATGGTCAAAGTTTATTTCCACTCTGTGGATAGATTCAAATACAAGTAATTCGATTAGTCCTTCAAGCAATTAATCCAATCAAACTAGACAACTGAATCGATCTCAACTACCAAAAAATAACTTTTCAATTATTTATCAACGAAGCTTTGAACCATACTGAAGCCACAACCATCAGATAGATTAAAATCATAGTGCCATAATAAGGCAGACATCTCGACCGTTTAGATATATAATGTCCCAGTTATCAATAATGCATTTTGGACACAAGAGAAGTTCAGATATGATTTTCAATAGCAACTAGTGAAAAAACACAACCTCTATAAATCTGATAAATATACCACTCTACTTCCAAGATCAAACCAAAAAATTTTAAATCATATTAGATATGGTCATCTCCGTCAAAAGAATATCTATTGTAGAAAGTCACATAGAATTTTAACAAAACCGAGGTAGTAAAATCTCAAAATGTTAAGCTATACAGAATTTCTGGAAATTACAACCCATATAGAATGATAAAGATCCCGATGATATCCCAGAAAAATTCTAGAAGGAAGAACAACACTCATAAACACTGAAATCAACGGTGATAGAGACAATATAATCTTCATGTAAATTCAACAGAACAATAACCAGTAGAAATAGAATATTAACAATCATATAGATTTTACTGTTGACTTTTCTATCAACACAATAGAATAGAATACCAGAGAAAAATAGAGTAAAGCCGATCATAAACCATATAGACCATAATGCTTTCGTCTAAGAGTATATTTAGCTAACGTTCTCATACGATAATAATTCCATATGAAATTAAACAGTCACATATGAATGTACACATAGAATGCCAAAAAAACCATAGTAACTGCCTGACTATAACCGTTGCACTCAATTATAATTTCAATTCAAACATTATTCCACTGTCTATTTCTGACATCACTAATCTCACATTATCTCATCACTAGCAGAAATCAATTCAGAAGAACTTCCAGTTAATACGTTCTTTAGACATCATACCTGAATACTTTCATCTCATTGAATTCAACTCCTTCTTTAACAGAGACTTTGCATATTACGAATGGCCTTCAACACGATCCAATATCTTTTCTGTTACTCTCTTCACTTGTAGACCCATTCTCTTATCTGATCATAGTACTAATTCTTCGATCACGAAACTCTATAATTCCGCACTTGTAAGCTTATTTAATCTATATGTTACAAAGTTCATTACAATACTTTACCGATGAGGGGTTGAGGGTTGTAAAGCCTAAAATTTAACTCTCATACAAACATGCACATCACACATACTAGTATGAATGGCCAATTCATTACTAATTCCACATTCTCAAAATACTTAACAATCATTTACTTATGATCACTTTTGTACTTAACACATAGCTCATAGACCAAATATCCCAACTCATATACTCATATAATTATAACATTCATCAATAGCAGAATATCATGCACTCTAATTTATACCTTTATGAGTTTCAACTCATCACCTGCACATTTTCACTCTAACGTTTGAGTATAACATTCTATGCTATCGGAATTAGCTCGGTTGGAAAGCATATCTATCTAATTAAAAAAATTATCATTAGAATTGAGAGATATCACACTATCACAAGTTAAATATGGCATGTCTAGCTAGACTTTCACACACTATAATAGTCCTAGAATTGACTAAACTGTAGCTCTGATACCAATAAAATGTAACACTCCTAACTCGTATCCGTCATCAGAATAGAGTTATGAGGTATTACCGGATGATACACATCATTCATATTCATTTATGCTGTAACGCCCCAAATTTTAAGCCTAGAAGTATTAGGTCTTAAGCATGGGAACAGTTAAGAGGCTGCACATAAATGTATAATTGTGCAAGAAAGTGACACAATTGTATGTCTTCCTCTGTGGTCATGTGTTCTGGGAAGTGTATGAGAAGTCTTGGGTTCAAGCCTGGGCATGTGCTAAAATTTAGTTTTTAAGGAGTAAACCCTGCTTCTAATTAGTAGGTTTCTTAAATAAATGTGGGTATTTCATGACGTAAAGGTCCTACTGGTCTAGGGGATAAGTGGCGTGTTACCTATGCTAGAGGACTGAGGTTCGAATCCTGGTGAGCGCAGTGGAGTGTTTTATCTTGCTCTTGGCCATGGGAGAGTTCTAGTTTGACCGAAACTTGAGTGTTTGGAGGGTGTGGGGAGTTGTGGTTGAATTTTAGGAGATTCTTAAGGAATTTCAGTTGTTAGGGGGATTTGAGGAGTGTTTTGTGGAGAAAATTTTGGATAGAAGAAGTTCTGTGGAATTCACATTGATGGGTGGAGTGAGGTAAGGATATTTTCAAGGAATGGATCAAGGGAAGAGGAGTGTGTGTCGAAATAGGATTCTTGCTTCTCAAGTTTGGCTTTGGTTGGTATGCTCATTTTTCTTTTTTGGTTTTTGCCAATTATTTTTTTTGGCTACTTGTCACTTTTTTGTTGTATGACTGAATATCCTCTCTTCCTTTCTCTGCCCTTTCCTTCCCTATCGTTTTGTTTACCATCACTTCTCCTTGTGTTCACTATCGATTACCCTTCTCTTCTCATTTCTCTCAACACTCTCCTCTTGACATTCCTTCATCTTAATACTTTAACCATTTACTGCATCTCTCTCAACTCTCTTCTTATTATCCTTTCACATTGATATTTGGGCCGATTAAAGTATCTCTCCCTCTTTTCATTTTTTTTCCGATTGTTGCTATTGTTCTTGACCAATCGGTGGGTGCATGTTTCTTCTTTGTTCTCTTTTTCTCTATGTTGTAATATTCCTACTAACATTCTTCTTGCTACTGTTCAAGGCTAGGGTTATGTTGGCACTAGTCACTATCTCGGTAATAGTGTTTGTGTTCAATTGGCATTGGGGTAAAAGCCGATTACTCCTTTCCTAGTGTGGCACATTCGGTAAGTGTTGTGTGGTTAGTACAATGTGTAACGCCCCAAATTTTCGGAAATTCTATAAAAGTTGTAAAATTTAAAATTCTGTGTTCTGTTTGTTATGTGTAGGATTAATCATGTTGGTGGGCCTCTAGAAGGCCCAAGCTTAGGATAAAACCCGGTAGTTTTAATTAAATTTAATTCTATAAGAGAAAGGGGTTCTGATAAATTGGGCTTTTAGGAATTATTTGTGAAAAATGGATCACAAGGAAGAAAGTGGTAAAGTGGCATGTGATGCCACTGGGAAGGATGTTAGTGGCGTGTGGAAGCTTGGGGAGGACCCAGGTTCAAGTCACAATGACAGCACGTTAAGTGATTAATTTTTATGTACAGGAAAGGGAAGTAATGGAACTAAAATAAAAGTCTGTCAGGAAGAGTTTAAGAAGGTAAGGGGATTGAATAAGGATAAAGATAAGGGAGGAAATCTAGGAGCTGATCAAGGAGCAAGAGGTGGCCGGCCAAGGGACTCTAGCATGGGAAATTCGGCTAGGTATTGTAGTAGTGGGAATTTCGGCATTTGGGGTGTGTTGTGCCGAAATTCTGATCATCTTTTCTTCTCCTCTTTTCTTTATTTCTTTTTCTCCATCTACTTTCTCTTCTTCCTTCTCCATAGCCGAACCCTTCTATCTCTTTACTCTTCATCACATCCTTAATCTTTTTATTTTTAGCCTTATAAGCCGAACATCATAAAAAGCCGAAATCCCGAAAGCTTATTCTTTTTGTGCCGATTTCTTATAACCAAAACCACATCTCTTCCCTTCATCATTTGTGGCCGATTCACCAGCCCTCTAAAACCTCAATTTTTGACGACAAGACCATAGCAAAACCCTCTCGTTTTACCTTTCTAAACAGAAGTTGCAAAAAAGCCAAAAAACCCCACATTAAAAGGGACTTGGCCGAATACTGAAGTCACTGAAATATCGACTTTTGTTATCATCTGAGGGCTTAGATCTACATCGGGATCGAGTGGGAAACTCATTGGAATCAGTCACTAAGGAATTGGTGGTAAGTCTTCGCCAAAACTTAGTCTTCTTACATATTTTAGGAAAAGCCGAAATCCCTAAAAGTTAGGGAGGTTGTCGATTTGGACTTGTAACCCTGAGGGGTCGTAATAACTATTTTGTTTTGGCAATAGTGTGATTTAGAGGCGGTTGATCAAGGGCTTGGACAGGTGGAACGATCGGATCTTTAGAGTTAACCATCTTTCGGCAGTAAGGTAAGAGCAATAAGGGTTTTTGGCATGCTTGGCCGAATGTGGTAAGGGACTAGATACTCAATTGTATTTTTGATATTTGGAGTAATAGTAAGTGATTCAATTGTAGGCAGTTCGGGTGTAGATCTCGACGAGGAAATCCCGAAAACAGGTGTGTAACTGACACCCTTTCATAGGCTAGATCGGCAAAAGCCGAAAAGTCAAAATGCCAAAAAATCTATATTTTGGGCACTTACGAGTGTGCGAATGCTCGTACACGTATGGGTAATTATTACTGGTAATTGGAAGTGATAAAACTGTGGTACGTGCGATTTTGTGCGTTTTGATATTTTGGGCTTAATGGGCCAAAACTGGGTTAATAGGCCAACGGGCCCAATTCGGTAAGAACACTCGGTAAGTGTTTCTGGCTAACGTAATGGTTACGATATGCATGGAAACCTTAGAAATAGTTAGATATACTATTATACCCCTATGTATGCAAAATTACCATTATACCCCTATGTATGCAAAATGACCTTTATACCCCTAGGGTTAATTTTGTCTGAAAAGCATGATGAATTAAATCTGTATGATGTGTGCCATGAATGTATATCTGTTGCATGGGGACATGGGCTATATTATGGAGGAAGCGTCCTGGTGGCTATGCCACAAATTATCTGTTCTAGTGGCCCTGCCACAAATTATCTGTTCTGGTGGCACTGCCACAAAATATCTGTATCTGGCAGCCATGCTGCATATTTCTATGGCGTGTAGCGGTTGGGTGGGTCGAGTAGTCTCCCCACATGGTGAAAGGATGGTATGGGGGTGTATGTGGTTGGATATGGTTAGGTTTCTGCATAAGCATGATATCTATTCTGGTCTGTTCTGGGCCTACGGGCTTTACTCTGATATCTGTTTTGGGCTGAGGCCAACTTATTCTGTCTCTGTGGTTTGAACTGATTTAGGCTGTGGTTGGGTTGAATTACACACTGAGTTTTCCGAAACTCACCCCTTATTTTCATCCTCGCAGGTAATCCTCAACCATAGTGGGCTTGGAGCTGTGAGGGATTTGGACTGGCCACATGTTTCTACGAACCTGGTTTCTTTTTGGTGAACTGGACGTCCTTTTAATTTCATTTATGTTTTTGGGTTTTAAGTGTAATAAGGCCTTTTTAATTATTTTTTTATGGTTTGGTTTTACTTTTATTATTTTATTTTACTATGATGAAAAAACTATGATGACTAAGGAGAATGGGTTAGCTTTAGGACGCGTTTTCAAAAACATTAAGGGATTTTAAAATAACATGTTTACAAGTAAGACTTCCGCTAAACAAACGTTTTCAAACTTAATCATTTTCTTAAGATAGACATAACCAAACGGTTTTCTCAAAATTACACGAGTCGTTAGGGTGTGGCAATGGTGGTGTGCATGTCTAGGATTGGATCTGAAGGGAGCTTGGTACTTAAGTAGTCCGACGGACTCACCTCCTCTTCTTCCTGGTTTCCTACCTAGTGCACAGCTTCTATTCACCTTAACCTGCTTTAAAAAGTATCTTTTACAACCCCAACTAAGTTTTCCAAACTAAGTAAAATGGAACGTTTTGAACGCATCGATGTGGTGCACCGAATCCGGTCATAACATCTAGGCCGGGTTTGGGGTGTTACATTTAGTGGTATCAGAGCCAGGTTGCAACAACTCGGCTGTGGAATGGGTTTACAAAAACAAAGATTTTTTGAAAAAAAAATCGATTTTTAAATCTGGACTTCTGAAGGTGGCATTCTGAATCTCCAGCCTAAGCCTGTAAGTATTCTGAATTTTTCTGAATATATTCTGAAATATTTGTCTGTACTGAAATACTCTAGATAGGATGCTACTGAAACCCTAGAAAAGTTTGCTAAAAGACTGAAATTGTAGCTAGACGTCGATTCTACGAAAACCACCTCTGAATTACTGTTTGAATCATAAAACATCTGTAATAATCACTGGAATGCTAAAATTAATGCATAAAATTTGTAAACAGATAATACGATATGAGTACGCGAGCAGCTCGAGGTAGAGGCCGTGGACGAGGCCGAGGAAGAGCTCGAGCGGGATCTTCTTCTTCAGGACATATGCCAGCGGCAAAAGCACCGGTACCATCGGCAACGGAAGTGGAATAACATGATCATGGTGCCGGGGATGACGCCCTGTCGCAGGCAATGCTTCGAGTTCTGGAAAGGGTTGCCGGGACAAGTTCGAGCAACGAAATTCGAGGATCGATTTTTGAACGACTTCGGGCTAACGGAGTGGAGATCTTTAGGGGTGTATCTGGTGTAGCCCTGAATGTGGCAGAATATTGGTTGGAGGCCACGGAACGAATTATGGATGACTTGGACTGTTCTGTGGAGCAGAAGCTGAAGGGGGCCGTGTCGTTGCTGCGAGATGAGGCTTATCAGTGGTGGCTCACCGTGAGGGATGGAACCCCAGCTGATAGGGTTACTTGGGAGCTGTTTAAGACAGCCTTTAAAGGAAAGTACGGTGGGGCAAGTTATGTGGACGCCCGTAGGAAAGAATTCCTGAATCTGGTCCAAGGAGGCAAAACTGTCGCTGAGTACGAGGCTGAATTTCTGAGGCTGAGTAGGTATGCTGTGGGAATAGTTGCTACGGAGTATGAGCGTAGCGTTCGCTTTGAGGATGGACTCAGAGATGACCTTAAGGTGCTGATTGCTCCGCAGAGGGAGCGTGACTTCGCGGTTCTGGTGGAAAAAGCTAAGATCGCTGAGGAGGTAAAGCGTACTGAGAGGCAGAACCGTGAAAAAGATCGGGACTGTTTCTGGAGGGATTCTAGATATTCGGGTGGAGCAAACAAGAATGCCAAAAAGGCGAGAGTGGAGGAGCCAGTTCGAGTCGTTCCGATGAATGTGGTTAGACCGCCAATCTGTGGGGATTGTGGTAAGGTACACCTGGGTGAGTGTAGGAAACGTTCTGGTGCTTGTTTCCGATGCGGATCTATGGAGCATAGAGTTAAGGACTGTCCATAGAGAGCTGATCAGGCTCAGGTTGCTGTACAGAGGGTTGTTCAACCCATGAGAGGTGGACCACAACCACCGAGAGGACGTGGACAAGGTAGAGGCGGAAATGGGAATGGAAATGGTCGAGGTTGAGGGGTGCCTGGCAGGGGAGCCGGAAATGCTGAGGCTCGACAGCCAGTGTTGGTGTATGCAGCTCGTCGTCGAGAGGAGGGCGACGCACCTAATGTCATAACTGGTACGTTTTTAGTTTCTAATATGCCGTATACTGCCTTGGTGGATATTGGATCTACTCATTCTTATGTTGCGTGTGTCATATCTGGGTCTTTGGGAGTGCATTCTGAGGAGATAGTGAGTGGGGTATCTGTGTTAAGTCCTTTGGGTCAATCGGTTAGGGTAGACAAGCTGTATAAGGATGTACCCTTAGAAAATTAAGGTAGGATCTTTCCTGGCGATCTAATGGAGTTGCCGTTTGGAGAATTTGACATCATTCTGGGAATGGACTGGCTTGTTAAGCATAAGGCGACTCTGGACTGTGCTGCTAAGCGAATGGTGCTAAGGACCACGGAAGGGGATGAGGTTATGGTGATAGGTGAGCGAAGGGACTATTTGTCTAATGTGATATCAGCATTGAGGGCTGAAAAGTGGATTCGAAAAGGTTGTGAGGCCTATTTGGCATTTGTAAGTCAAACAGATGTAGAGAGGCTGACAGTGGATAAGGTTAGAACTGTAAAAGAGTTTCAAGATGTCTTTCCGGAGGAGCTACCGGGATTGCCTCCAAACTGAGAAGTCGAATTTGGAATCAACCTATTGCCTGGGACAGCACCAGTGTCCATTGCAGCATATAGGATGGCACCAAAGGAGTTAGTGGAGTTAAAGGCGCAAATTCAAGAATTGTTGGATAGGGGCTTTATTAGGCCAAGTGTGTCTCCATGGGGAGCACCGGTGCTATTCGTGAAGAAGAAGGATGGGACGATGCGCATGTGTATTGACTATCGCCAGTTGAACAAACTGACAGTGGATAAGGTTAGAACTGTAAAAGAGTTTCAAGATGTCTTTCCGGAGGAGCTACCGGGATAAGGTTAGAACTGATGTAGAGAGGCTGACAGTGGGGTTAGAACTGTAAAAGAGTTTCAAGATGTCTTTTCGGAGGAGCTACCGGGATTGCCTCCAAACTGAGAAGTCGAATTTGGAATCAACCTATTGCCTGGGACAGCACCAGTGTCCATTGCAGCATATAGGATGGCACCAAAGGAGTTAGTGGAGTTAAAGGCGCAAATTCAAGAATTGTTGGATAGGGGCTTTATTAGGCCAAGTGTGTCTCCATGGGGAGCACCGGTGCTATTCGTGAAGAAGAAGGATGGGACGATGCGCATGTGTATTGACTATCGCCAGTTGAACAAACTGACGATTAAGAATAAGTACCCTCTGCCAAGGATTGACGATCTGTTCGACCAGCTTAAAGGAGCTTCTGTATTTTCCAAGATCGATCTTCGATCTGGGTATCATCAGTTAAGGGTCAAGGAGGCAGATATTCATAAGACAGCATTCAGGACTCGTTATGGTCATTATGAGTTTCTGGTTATGCCATTTGGACTAACAAACGCTCCTGCAGCATTTATGGATCTGATGAATCGTGTGTTCCAACCATTTCTGGATTGGTTCGTGGTCGTCTTTATTGACGATATTCTGGTATATTCTGAGACCGAAGCAAAACATGATGAGCATCTCCGCATTGTGTTGCAAGTGTTAAGGGAGAAGGAACTTTATGCGAAGTTCAGCAAGTGTGAGTTCTGGTTGAGGGAGGTAACCTTTTTGGGGCATGTGGTCTCTACAGAGGGGATTAGAGTGGATCCTCGAAAGATTGAAGCAATTTTGGAATGGAAGCCACCTAGGTCGGTTTCAGAAATTCGAAGTTTCCTAGGATTGGCAGGTTACTACAGAAGGTTTGTGGAAGGTTTTTCGGTGATGGCAGCACCTCTCACAAAACTCATAAGGAAAGGAGTACCGTTTGTATGGACGGAGAAGCAGCAAGAAGCTTTTTAGAGGTTGAAGAAAGTTCTGACGGAAGCACCTGTGTTAATTCAACCAGAGTCTGGGAAAGATTTTACTGTGTACAGTGATGCATCACACGTAGGTTTGGGTTGTGTGTTGATGCAAAAGGGTAAGGTAGTTGCTTATGCGTCTCGACAACTTAAGCCTCACGAAGGGAACTATCCTACTCATGATTTGGAGTTAGCAGCAGTGATCTTTGCGCTTAAAATTTGGAGACACTACTTGTATGGGGAAAAGTGTATTATATACACAGATCATAAGAGTCTCAAGTATTTGCTGACTCAGAAGGAACTGAACCTTAGGCGAAGGAGATGGATCGAGTTGCTTAAGGATTATGATTGTTCAATCGAATATCACCCAGGCAAGGCTAATGTGGTGGCCGATGCTCTAAGTCGTAGAGCTGTATCTGATCTAAGAGCAATGTTTGCTCGTCTAAGTCTGTTGGACGATGGAAGTCTGTTGGCTAAATTGCAAGTAAGGCCAACTTGGGTGGATTAGATTAAAGAAAAGCAGTTGAAGGATGAGTCTTTGGTCCCTCGTTTTCAACAAGCTAAGGAAGGGGGAACTTCTGAGTTTGGGATAAATTATGGTGGGGTTCTGTGTTTTCGAGGAAGAATTTGTGTTCCGAAGGACTCTGACTTGAGACAGTCAATTTTGAAGGAAGCTCATGGGGGACTTTGTGCCATGCATCCTGGAGGGAATAAGTTGTACCATGACTTGCAAGAACTGTATTGGTGGCCTGGACTTAAGCGAGAGGTAACTGAATTTGTGGGGAAATGTCTGACATGCCAGCAGGTGAAAGCTGAGCGTCAGTTACCTTCTGGATTATTGCAGCTAGTAAAAATACCACTTTGGAAGTGGGAAAGGGTAACCATGGACTTTGTGAGTGGGCTACCCTTGTCACCATCGAAGAAAGACTCGATATGGGTGATTGTGGATAGGTTGACCATGTCGGCTCATTTTATACCTGTTCGCACAGACTTTTCTCTTCAGAAGTTAGCCAAGTTGTATGTGGCGGAGATTGTGCGACTGTATGGAGTTCCGGTTTTGATTATCTCTGATTGGGATCCTAGATTCACATCTCGGTTTTGGCAAAAGTTGCATGAGGCGTTGGGAACGCGATTGAACTTTAGTACGGCTTTCCAACCCCAAACTGATGGTCAGTCGAAAAGAGTTATTCAGATTCTGGAAGACATGTTGAGGGGATGTGTTATTGATTTCCGAGGTAGTTGGGAGGATTACTTGCCTTTGGCAGAGTTTGCATACAAATATAGTTATCAGTCGAGTATTCGAATGGCACCTTATGAAACACTGTATGGGCGAAGGTGTCGAACACCTAGTTGTTGGACTGAACTGGGGGAGCGACAAGTTCTTGGACCTGAGTTGGTGGCAGATACTGAGGATAAGGTCAAGTTAATTAGAGATCGGTTAAAGGAAGCGTCTGATAGACAAAAGTTGTATGCAGATCTGAAGCGTAAGGAGATTGAATACTCAGTGGGCGATATGGTCTTCTTGAAGGTTTCACCTTGGAAGAAGATACTAAGGTTTGGCAAGAAGGGCAAGTTGAGTCCGCAGTTCATTGGGCCTTATCAGGTTTTGAAGCGAGTAGGCCCAGTGGCTTATCAGTTGGAATTGCCTCCAGAGTTAGACAGGATTCACGATGTTTTTCACGTCTCCATGTTAAGGCGTTATCGTTCTGACGCTACTCATGTCGTGCCGGTTGCAGAAATTGAGGCACGAACTGATTTGACCTTTGAGGAGGAGCCTGTACAAATATTGGATCGAGACGTTAAGGTTCTGAGGAGGAAATCTGTACCATTAGTGAAAGTGCTTTGGCGTAACCATGGCAGAGAAGAAGCTACTTGGGAGCCAGAGGAGGCAATGCAACAACAATACCCTCATCTGTTCGGATTAGGTAAATTTCGAGGACGAAATTTCTTTAAGGAGGGTAGAGTTGTAACGCCCCAAATTTTTGGGAATTCTGTAAAAGTTGTAAAATTTAAAATTTTGTGTTCTGTTTGTTATGTGTAGGATTAATCATGTTGGTGGGCCTCTAGAAGGCCCAAGCTTAGGATAAAACCCGGTAGTTTTAATTAAATTTAATTCTATAAGAGAAAGGGGTTCTGATAAATTGGGCTTTTAGGAATTATTTGTGAAAAATGGATCACAAGGAAGCAAGTGGTAAAGTGGCATGTGACGCCACTGGGAAGGATGTTAGTGGCGTGTGGAAGCTTGGGGAGGACCCAGGTTCAAGTCACAATGACAACAAATTAAGTGATTAATTTTTATGTACAGGAAAGGGAAGTAATGGAACTGAAATAAAAGTCTGTCAGGAAGAGTTTAAGAAGGTAAGGGGATTGAATAAGGATAAAGATAAGGGAGGAAATCTAGGAGCTGATCAAGGAGCAAGAGGTGGCCGGCCAAGGGACTCTAGCATGGGAAATTCGGCTAGGTATTGTAGTAGTGGGAATTTCGGCATTTGGGGTGTGTTGTGCCGAAATTCTGATCATCTTTTCTTCTCCTCTTTTCTTTATTTCTTTTTCTCCATCTACTTTCTCCTCTTCCTTCTCCATAGCCGAACCCTTCTATCTCTTTACTCTTCATCACATCCTTAATCTTTTTATTTTTAGCCTTATAAGCCGAACATCATAAAAAGCCGAAATCCCGAAAGCTTATTCTTTTTGTGCCGATTTCTTATAACCAAAACCACATCTCTTCCCTTCATCATTTGTGGCCGATTCACCAGCCCTCTAAAACCTCAATTTTTGACGACAAGACCATAGCAAAACCCTCTCGTTTTACCTTTCTAAACACAAGTTGCAAAAAAGCCGAAAAACCCCACATTAAAAGGGACTTGGCCGAATACTGAAGTCACTGAAATATCGACTTTTGTTATCATCTGAGGGCTTAGATCTACATCGGGATCGAGTGGGAAACTCATTGGAATCAATCACTAAGGAATCGGTGGTAAGTCTTCGCCAAAACTTAGTCTTCTTACATATTTTAGGAAAAGCCAAAATCCCTAAAAGTTAGGGAGGTTTCGATTTGGACTTGTAACCCTGAGGGGTCATAATAACTATTTTGTTTTGGCAATAGCATGATTTAGAGGCGGTTGATCAAGGGCTTGGACAGGTGGAACGATCGGATCTTTGGAGTTAAGCATCTTTCGGCAGTAAGGTAAGAGCAATAAGGGTTTTTGGCATGTTTGGCCGAATGTGGTAAGGGACTAGATACTCAATTGTATTTTTGATATTTGGAGTAATAGTAAGTGATTCAATTGTAGGCAGTTCGGGTGTAGATCTCGACGAGGAAATCTCGAAAACAGGTGTGTAACTGACACCCTTTCATAGGCTAGATCGGCAAAAGCTGAAAAGTCGAAATGCCGAAAAATCGATATTTTGGGCACTTACGAGTGTGCGAATGCTCGTAAGACGTATGGGTAATTATTACTGGTAATCGGAAGTGATAAAACTGTGGTATGCGCGATTTCATGCGTTTTGATATTTTGGGCTTAATGGGCCAAAACTGGGTTAATGGGCCAACGGGCCCAATTCGGTAAGAACACTCGGTAAGTGTTTCTGGCTAAACGTAATGGTTACGATATGCATGGAAACCTTAGAAATAGTTAGATATACTATTATACCCCTATGTATGCAAAATTTCCATTATACCCCTATGTATGCAAAATGACCTTTATACCCCTAGGGTTAATTTTGTCTGAAATGCATGATGAATTAAATCTGTATGATGTGTGCCATGAATGTAACACCCCGTACCTGAGACCGTTGCCGGAGTCGAACACGAGGTGCTAACAGACTTAATTCATTTATTTGCACAGTCCATTTTAAAATTTCCAGACAAGCTGGCTAACTGCGTCACTGTCAACTTAAAAATCATATCTCGAGTTCCAAAACTCGAAAACCAGTTCTGTAAATTTTTCCTGAAACTAGACTCAAATTTCCATCTAAAAATTTTTTTCTAGAATTTTTTGTTGAGCCAATTAGTACAGTTTATTAGTTAAAGTCTCCCCTGTTTCAGGGTTCGACTACTCTGACCTTCATGCATTACAACTTAGATATATCCCTGTACAGGGCTTCAATACTTATGCCGTTTGTTTCTAAAGAAACTAGACTCGAAAAGGAATCTTTACATATAGGGCATGACTTCTAATTATCTCTGGTTAATTTATAGTGAATTTCCAAAGTCAGAACAGGGGATCCAGAAATTGCTCTGGCCCTGTTTCACGAAAACTTAAACGTCTCATAAAATACGGCTCATATGATCATTTTGTTACTTTAATATGAAAATAGATTCATCAAGGTTCGATTACATAATTTATTAACTATTTAATTCCATTCCTACTATTTTTAGTGATTTTTCAAATCCACATCACTGCTGCTGTCAGCATCTATTTTTAAGGTAAACTTTACCTATTTACGATATACTTTTTACTTTTTACGATATACTTCCGTTTTTGATCCATGAATCTCTGACTGATATACTTTTTACGAAACTCGGTTTGGAAAAACTCCCAAGTTACTTGCTCTCTGGGCACAACAGAAGTCAACGTATTCCACCAATAGTAGGCAGAATCACGTAGCAAGGAGATAGTACACTTTAGGCACTCATTGGCTGTGCAAGATAGCTCATCGAGTACCCGAATAGTGTTGTCCAACCAAAATTTAGCTTGCTCGGCATCATCGCTGTCCGTAGCTTTAAATTTAGTAGCCCTGTATTTTCGGATTCTGTCAACTGGGGGCTTATTTGACCTTATTTGGTTAGTTACCGGAGGTATTGTAGGTGCGGGGGTTGTATTAGTCGGGAATGGAGGTTGTGGAACAGCCGTATTAGTTCGAATGTATTGGTTGAACCAATCATTCATCACGCTATAAAAAGCTTGTCTAGCTTCATCATTCTGATTACTAGCAATAGGTTGAGAGTCCGCCGGCGCTGTCCATTGCGCGGGAGCAGGCGCTACACTCTCAAGATCATCAGCTACCGCTCGGTTGGGATCGGGATCCATTTCTATAAGTAAACACACTTTTAACTGTCAGAAATCACCACACTATCAAATAAACACATAATGGCATGTATAGCTAGACCCAAACGTATTACAGTAGTCCTAGAATCGACTAAACCGTAGCTCTGATACCAATAAAATTGTAACACCCCGTACCCGAGACCGTTGCCGGAGTCGAACACGAGGTGCTAACAGACTTAATTCATTTATTTGCACAGTCCATTTTAAAATTTCCAGACAAGCTGGCTAACTGCGTCATTGTCACCTTAAAATCATATCTCGAGTTCCAAAACTCATAAACCAGTTCCGTAAATTTTTCCTGAAACTAGACTCATATTCCCATCTAAAAAAATTTTTCTAGAATTTTTTGGTTGAGCCAATTAGTACAGTTTATTAGTTAAAGTCTCCCCTATTTCAGGGTTTGACTACTCTGACCTTCATGCATTACGACTTAGATATCTCCCTGTACAGGGCTTCAATACTTATGCCGTTTGTTTCTAAAGAAACTAGACTCGAAAAGGAATCTGTACATATAGGGCATGACTTCTAATTATCTCTGGTTAATTTATAGTGAATTTACAAAGTCGGAACAGGGGATCCAGAAATCGCTCTGGCCCTGTTTCACGAAAACTTAAACGTCTCATAAAATACGGCTCATATGATCGTTTTGTTACTTTCATATGAAAATATATTCATCAAGGTTCGATTACATAATTTATTCACTATTTAATTGCATTCCTAATATTTTTAGTGATTTTTCAAATCCACATCACTGCTGCTGTCAGCATCTATTTTTAAGGTAAACTTTACCTATTTCATGGTTTTCCATGGATCAACTAAAATTTTGTCATACATAGCACCAAAATGATCGTGATTAACCATTCCAATGGCTAATCGTTACCAACATTTCCATAACACTCCATGAACAACATACAAAATGATTATAACGCTATGCTCAAAATATATATAAGCCATTTTCGCATGGCTATCCAAATATATACATTACCGAAAGGTACATGACCAACAACAAAAGGGTAGTCCTATACATGCCATTTTTAGAGTTCAACTAAAAGAGTACCAAAAGGGCTTTGATAGTGTGGATGACTTCGACTTTGACACTCTCGAATCCGATAGCTGACGAACCAAAATCTATAAAACAAAGAATCAAAGAAACGGAATAAGCATTTAATGCTTAGTAAGTTTTGAGTAATGAAATCATGCACAACTGAAGTATAGCATTCATATGACTAAACGAATAATTTCATATACACATATTCTCACAATCATACCTACTTCACATTTCCAACCCTTATATTCATACATAAGGAATCAACTTGACTAAAGGCCGGAAGCTTGTTAATCGATTGAGCGAATACTATTTAAAAGGAATCAATTATTCCAATGCATATACAAAACATACCTCATCGTTGGGGTTTTACGAGCGTATTAATTGAAATTATTACAGCAAGATTGCTCTTTCCCAAACCAAGTACCCTCGGGATTTAGCCGGATATAGCTACTCACTCAAATGCCTTCGGGACTTAGCCCGGTTATAGTAACTCGCACAAATGCCTTCGGGACTTAGCCCGGATATAGTAACTCGCACAAATGCCTTCGGGACTTAGCCCAGATATAGTAACTCGCACAAATGCCTTCGGAGCTTAGCCCAGAATTAGTCACTAGCACAAATGCCTTCGGGACTTAGCCCGGTTATCATCCGAATATTCATGCACATATCAATAAATCATGACACATCTATATTTCATTTCATAACTAGAATTCAAACACAAGTCACTTATCAAGCATTATCATTTTCGGCTCAATAGCTACATACAAAGAGCATGATTTTGATTTGCTTATAACATGATCTAATCGAATCATAATCTAAGTTCCATTACTCGAAAACTTACCTCGGATGCTGTTGAACGATTTCAACGGCTATTCGATCACCTTTTCCTTTCCTTTATCGGATTTAGTTCCCCTTTGCTCTTGAGCTTAATATTAACAAATAAATCGATTTAATCATTTTGAACATCAAAGAGGAATTTAAGGTACTTAGCCCATATATATTAGGCATTAGAGTCATATATGTATGAAATCATGAATCAAATTCAACATATTAGCCAATATTCTCCTTTAGCCGATTTTCTAAGTCAAGATTAAGCCACCAATATGCTTACTTATAGCCGAATACATGCAACACCAATCTATGTATTCATTCATGTGGTCGAGTATACATATTCCAATATGATATCATTTCCATTTCGTTTAACACTTAACATTTACCACATATCAATTAACCCATTTCTTTACTCATGTGGCCGATTATACTCGGTCATGCATACACATGATTAAGTTATTTAACACCAAACTCACATAGTCATAGTGTACAAAATCTTAAGGTCCACATATGAATACCCCCAGGTTCCCATGACTTAACCCCTAACCACATTTTTGCCGAGAATTCCTTGAATTTCTAATAGCATACACACATATAATCACTTTGGAGAAACCCACCATACATCCGGCAATAGTCTATAGCTCTCTCGGCCACTCATTTCACAACTTAACAAAGCTTCAATTCGAAATCATTAGTGAGCATCAATTAACTTAAGCTACCTTTAAACTTTTATTTATCACCTCATGCCAAACCATCAAAATGAACTAATTATAATTACATAGGTACTACCAAAGCCGAAACCTATGCATACTATTATTCCTTATGCCCAAACCAAAGACCACATTCGGCACTTTCATCCACCATTCTACCAAGCATGTAATATTCAAACACAACCAAACTCACATTCGGCCCTAGTTCATAACAAGGTAGCTGATTCTTTCCCCTAGTATCTAATGCTCACCTATGATTCTTTTTATAGTTCAAACACTCATCTATCATCATTCACCTAACTTTAACATGAAACAACAAAACTCACCATTATTAACTACCATAGTCGAAAACCTTACTCATTCCAAAATCAAAATTTCATCATGGGTTACAAAAATAACTTGATATCTCACTCAAGATCAACTAAAATTTCAAGAACTAATATGAACTCCTTACCTTAATATTAACCTAAGATGACCGAATGCTTTCCTCCCTTCTTCCTCCTTTCATTTCGGCTAAGAAGAACCAAAGAATACAACTTGTTTTCATCACCGAATGCTCTTGTTCTTTTCTTTCTTTAGAATCAGCTAGGAAGAAACATGGATGAAGACTTTGTTTCTTTCACCCATTTCCCTCCTTTAATTATCATTTCTTTATTTTATTACATCCTCCATACTAATATGGCATCTAGCTAATTAAAGTTAATATAAAATTCACATTTGATTATATAATTTGTAGCATGGTCGGCCACTACCTATAGTTTGGCTAATTTGACATGCAAGTACAAACACTTTCCCACATATATTAATAGGCCACTTTAGCACTTGCCTAGCACATTTCTAAATTGTCTCACATAAGTCCCTACTAATAAATTTCACATACACTGACCAAATTAAAGTATGAAACTTTCACACATGCATTTACTCACATCATAAACACAGAATATAACTTTTAATTATTTATAAGACTCGGTTTAGTGATCCCGAAACCACTTTCCGACTAGGGTCAATTTAGGCCTGTCACAACTCTCCCCACTTAAGAAATTTTCGTCCCCGAAAATCTTTCCGGTAAATAGGTTTTGGTATCATTCTTTCATAGAGTTCTCGGTTTCCCAAGTAGCTTCTTCGATTCCGTGTTTGAGCCGTAACACCGTTACTAATGGAACCCTTTTGTTTCGCAACTCTTTCACTTCACGAGCTAGGATACAAATCGGTTCTTCTTCATAACTCAAGTTAGATTGAATTTCAACCTCTGATAGACTAATTATGTGCGAAGGATCAGATCTGTAACGTCGAAGCATCGAAACATGAAAAACGTTGTAAATCCTTTCAAGTTCAGGGGGTAAAGCAACCTATATGCAACTGGACCAACTCGTTCGGAGATTTCATACGGCCCAATGAATCTCGGACTCAGTTTGCCCTTACGGCCAAATCTGAGTATCTTTTTCCAAGGTGAAACCTTAAGAAACACTTTGTCTCCCACCTGATACTCAATATCTCTTCGTTTCAAATCCGTGTACGACTTCTGACAATCGGATGCTGCCTTCAGACTTTCACGAATTATTTTTACTTTCTGCTCAGCATCTTTAATCAAATCAACTCCGAAAATCTTACTTTCACAGAGCTCCGTCCAAAACAATGGTGTGCGGCATTTACGACCGTACAAAGCCTCGTAAGGTGCCATCTTAATACTTGATTCAAAACTATTGTTGTAAGCGAATTCAATCAAAGGTAAATACCGTTCCCATGAACCACTAAACTCAAGGATGCAACATCTCAACATATCCTCGAGTATCTGAATTATCCGCTCGGATTGACCATCGATTTGGGGATGAAAAGCAGTGCTAAAATGCAGCTTGGTACCCAAAGCTTCTTGCAATTTCTTCCAAAATCGCGAGGTGAATCTCGGATCTCTATCCGACACAATAGAAATAGGTACCCCGTGTAATCTCACAATCTGAGAAACATACAATTCAGCTAGTTTATCCAATGAAAAATCCGTACGTACGGGGATAAAGTGAGCCGACTTAGTCAGTCTATCAACAACAACCCAAATCGCATCTTTCTTACTTATCGATACTGGCAACCCAGATACAAAATCTATCGTGACTCGATCCCATTTCCATTCAGGTATCATGATTGGCTAAAGTAAACCCGTAGGCACTTGATGTTCCGCCTTCACTTGCTGACATATTAAACACTTCGAAAGAAAATCGAAAATGTCTCGTTTCATACCATGCCACCAAAACTGACGTCTTAGATCGTTGTACATTTTCGTACTCCCGAGTGAATTGACATTCGGCTACAATGAGCTTCGTTCAGAATCATCGAAATAAGTCTGAATCTTGGAC